>NC_143211.1:1200000-1500000 GCF_030267445.1 Bombyx mandarina
CATGCATCTCCTCTCTACGCATCACATGTCACATCAAAAGTGTCAGGAAAAATATATATTGGGTATGTTTGTCAGCCTGGATAATTCTGTGTGTATACAGTACACACAAATTTAAATTTAAATTGCCTTTCTATGTTATTGTTACTGAAACTAAAATGTTAGACTTTTTAAATTGCATTAATTTGGCTACTTTGGTTATTAATTCCAAATATTTTAAAATAATTCAGCTATCCTAGGAAAAATTTTTGTTATAGGGTGTAGATATTTTGTGAAAGGTAGTAAAATAATAGTAGCTAAACTTTATCAGGAAGTTGAGAAGTCCGATTTTGATACTAACATAAAAAACTACAAGTGGTAATTTTAGAGAAGTTCTCACCAGGTCACTTTAATTACTATTTAATTTAACAAAGATTTGAGTGATTTGAAATTACTGTTCATAAACAACATACTGGCTGTGAAGCATTCGAACTGACAAGTTTGAGGGTTGAGGTAGCCTTTATGCAACATGTGAAGAGGCAGTCTCCTCCCGGTGAAGGTGATGAGGCGACTTGAGGGGGTTGAGGATGCGCCGCATGCTACGGTCACTCTAGCGCGCTGACACCAGAAGGATTGTCCGCATTGTCGTCGTCGCTGTCGTCGCCGAACATGCTGTGGAAGAGCAACCCGGTCGGAAGTGTATCGCGTTCCGACCGCTGTATCCGGCCCAGCGGAGTATCCCTGAACACCAGCGGCATCGCCCGGGCGGCCTGGTAGAGCCGCTGTAGCGCGGAGACAGACGTCGTTGGTTGTCGACTATCGCCTCGACGACCCGTCAGTCGGGCGTCCTTGGGGTGGCGCCGCGTGTCTGGTTTTAGTGTTGACCGCGGGAACCTCCCTGCTCTGGCGGGTTCTGACCCCGGACGGAGATCGAACTTCGGGTATAAGAGTGCAGGAGAGTCGTTTAATGCGGTAGGGGCCTAAAATTCCTTGGGCCCGCGGTCAAGACCCACATACCCCGCGCGCAACCTAGGCGCGGGGACCTCATAGGGGGTTCGGACACGCCCCGAAAAAAATAATCGTGTGCTCGGTTGCCCTGCTATAGCTTTAATGAAAAAACTTCAAAATAGTAAAAATAGGCCCTTGATGGGAAATTACGTTTCACCATAGTATGCAAACTATATGTGGAAATGAGGAATATTTGAAAATGTGGATTATATTTTCGTTTTACACAGATACATTTACACGGATAACATCAACATCAGTTCATTCGATAAAGCATGTGAATTGTGCTATGGCGCCAAAAAGTACATGCTTCCGCATCTAGTCAAGGAGTGCACTAAGTATCTGTGGTCCGATCTGTACCCTCGCAATGCGTGCCGAGCCTATGAATTCGCCCGTCTCTTCGAAGAGAGCGTGCTGATGGACAAATGTCTCCAGGTAACGAAATCCCTGTATTCTTAAATTATACTACGGCCCAAATATTAAGTTAAGTTTAGGTACTGCATTGTCAAGGAGCGAACGCAAGATAAGGTGAGATGGAGACAACTTGTGAGGGCCCTAAGTATCAGCGGAGTACCCTATGACAACAACAACGTACTGCACTCATTACACACGAAATGCTCTACGAAACCTAAATAATTAACGAAGTTTGAGCCGGTTTTAAATTAATCTTAATGAAAATGTTGTTTATGGGGGTTTCTGGTGACTGATGGTGGTTTTTCAATTTAAATTATCTTGAAACTTTTCGAGTACGTTGTAAATCAACGGGTACCGATATATTTTTTTAATACAGATTATCAGCACTAACACCAAAGAGGTGCTCCACGACTGTAGCTTTGAGGAAGTGGAGCTCAACACGCTGATCACGGTGTTCTCCTTGGAACACTTGAACATCGACAGTGAGCTGGATTTGTTCGAAGCTGCTGTTAGATATGCCAAGGGACAGGAGAGGAGGAAGGACGACCGGAGCGCTAGCCCGCCTGCTGATGGACCGCCAGCCGAGAAAAGGTCCAAGAGTCCTCAGCCGTGTACTTCACAGGAGAAGGTAGAGAGAGAGTTCCACTCACCTTTGTTTTTATGAATTGAATTTATAGTTTAGTTACTCTGTAATAAACATAGATTATATACAAACATAGATTATAGATTAGATTTTACTGGTGGTAGGACCTCTTATGAGTCCGCGTGGGTGGGTACCACCACCCTGTCTATTTCTGCCGTGAAGCAGTAATGCCTTTCGGTTTGAAGGGTGGGGCAGCCATTGTAACTATACTTAGACCTTAGAACTTATATCTCAAGGTGGGTGGCGCGTTTACGTTGTGGATGTCTATGGGCTCCAGTAACCACTTAACACCAGGTGGGCTGTAAGATTGTCCACCCATCTAAGCAATAAAAAAAAGTTTATTTAAATTAATCATATTAACTGACAAAATTTAAAAATTTCAATCAGTTTTCGCACAGGATCCAATACGTGCAGTGAGGCCGTCCGCCAGCTGCTAAGTGATTGTGACCATCAAGCTTAGTTTGCATTGGTGGCGAAACCAAATTACTAAAGTAATACGTATTTGTGAAGGGTTAGTTTTATTTTATTTTATTGCTTAGATGTGTGGACGAGTTCACAGCCCACCTGTTCTATGTACTAGTTCGAGGGTAGGTAATATTGCAGGCTCGAGATCGGTATGAATATTGGTTGAGAACGATTTTAAATATTTAAAGGTGGTAAACGTAGAGAGCAGCGCTGAGAACAGTCCTGCCGCTACAACCGATGCTACGAAGCCAGATGAAGAACCGGAAACAACTCCAGTTCCTGAGGAGACCAAGAAGGAAAAGAGAGGTAGGCTGATTAGTCAAAAAAAACTTCGTTTGTCTTTGTCGTGTTACTGTTTCATAAAAACCCTTTTTTATACAATGACATAATTATTTTTAAGTTGAACCTAAGGACAACAAGCCCACCATCCGCAAGGCGATCGAGAAAATTCGCTTCCTGACGCTGACTCCTCAGCAGTTCGCCAAGGGTCCGGCCAAGTCCTCCCTGCTCACCGAGTCTGAAGCATTTGCAGTCCTCATGAACATCTTGTCTAGCAATGCTGATGTGCCCATGCCCAGAGGCTTTTCTACTTGCAGAGTTCCCAGGAAGCAACTCATTGGTGGCCCCCAGTCCTCCAATGTAAGTCTTGCTTGTATAAAATCTGCTTATAATATGCTAAAGCCACTGAATAATTTTGTCGATGCAAATTTACAAATGATTAATCATATTCTGGTATTTTGATGAAACTGAACATAAGTAGATGAGGACACGAGATAGCGACGCACCTCACTGTTCCACTGACCGACATTAGTAGATACGGACCATAAGAAAAGGTGTTGGCGGGCGCAGCACGACGCTTAGCTATGAGCGATGAATTTCAGTAGGAGGAACCATAAATAATATATATATTTTTTTTAACATTTGTATGTTTATTCTTTTGAACATCACTTAAAAATTACAAGACACAAAAACAAGCAAAATCTTGATAAAAAATATAGTAATCACAACTTTAAGTAACAAGGAAACAATACTTTGTAATAATAAACTGATTGATTCATATTTTAGGAGGAACATATGAAACAATTTATATCTGTACTTCTTAAAGTCTTTTTAGTGCAAAATATTTCAAGAGTTAAATTATATTCTAAAGAATCTTTGTACATACATATATTCCCAATAAATTAATTTAATTTAAAAACAATATTAAACAACAATATTTAAGTTGAAATGGTTAGTCTTGAATACAAGTGGATTAATAAACGGAAACTTTAAATAAAAAATAGCAAGTCGAACATTTTGATGATATTGGTCATCATATCTGGCCAAGGTGTTAAAATAAAATATTTAGACAAATTTTAACGTTAATTGAACGTTTTGAAGTTGTTGAAAATTATGTTGAAACATTCCATTACACAGACACGAGTGAAGCCAGCAGAAACTTCTTAAAAATTTCATTATTGTACCAGTAGCAATGTCGGGAGTCAGAATTCTAACAAACAAATAAGTATAAAGTTGACTTGCAATTTCAAAGTATAATCAGTCTTCTGAACATCATATAGAATAAGATCGAAGGACTGCTGATTAATAAATAGCCTTTGCAGCAGGCACTTGGAAGGAAAAAATTGTAATGATATATATATAATGTATGTCTGATAGTTATGTGTTAGATTTTTAAGTTACTGACATAGATGATAAGTAATTGTTACTAACAACATTTTATGCTTTTTTTTTTTAAACTGAAATCTATATATTACTGGTGGTACGACCTCTTGTGAGTCCGCACGGGTAGGTACCACCGCCCCGCCTATTTCTACCGAGAAGCAGTAATGCGTTTCGGTTTGAAGGGTGCGGCAGCCGTTGTAACTATACTGAGACCTTAGAACGTATATCTCAAGGTGTGTGGCGCATTTACGTTGTAGATGTCTATGGGCTCCAGTAACCACTTAACACCAGGTGGGCTGTGAGCTCGTCCACACATCTAAGCAATAAAAATATATATATATAAAAATTAATTGCTGTTCGTTAGTCTCGCTAAAACTCGAGAACGGCTGGACCGATTTGGCTAATTTTAGGTCTTGAATTATTTGTGGAAGTCCAGAAAAGGTTTAAAAGGTAGATAAATATGAAAATTGCTGGGAATTAAATAAAAATAACAATTTGTTTTTCCTTTGATGTGTCCTCCGTCGGACGGATTTCTTTTGTTTGTTTTACGTTTATTTTATACAAAAGGTATAGGTCTTTTATTTATCGATTGAGGCACTACGAAGTCTGCCGGGTCAGCTAGTAATAAAATAATAATCGCGATACAAATGTCAAAATCTGCTTAATCATCCAAGAGTTGGAATACATTGTGACAGATCCCGACGCTGACCGTGGACACCCCCAGCCCCGTGATGCTGGAGCAGGTGTTCGGCAACGAGTCCTCGCGCGGCCACTCGCTCAACGTGTCGCACCCGCACCACCACCACTGCGTCATGCAGTTCCCCAGGCACCCCAGGCTCGAAGGTCAGTGCCACTCCCACATGCACAGATGCGACCTGTCCAACGAGCAGGATGTATAGGACATGTCGTCTTCTCGCATTAAAACTGTATAATCTCAAAACTTGCTAAATTTTACAGGACAGTGTTTTAAAGGTTTAACATCTGTGCACCATTTATTTTTTAGTTTTTACCAGTCACATTATCTGTCTTTTAAAGTAAGATAAAATTATTTATTAATTTTGTTAATATGTAGTACCTAGTCAAAATATAGGTAAACTAAAAAAAACTAAAACTAAACTACGCTCTTTTGACAGTATTTATAAGAAAAATACTGGTGATACCAAACGATTCCGCATATTAACTGAATTACGAATATTGTTGAAAATTATATACTTTTAATGCGAAAAGACGATGTGACGGACACTAGTAAGAAGACGGTCAGGGAACATTAATGCAGTTAGATGTATTATAAGTTAAAGATTTTTGAGTAACTGGTACCGCGTGGGAGTTCGACACTAGCCTCTGGCCAGGTTAATGTCAACTGTATTTTTTTATTCGTATTTAAATTATAATGTATGAAATTAATTTTATAAACAAAACTACTTTAATTGTTCAGATGGATGGGAAGAGCTCACGGCCCACCTGGTGTTGAGTGGTTACCGGAGCCCCATCAACAACGTAAATGGCGTCATTCACATTGAAACATGAGTTCTAAGTCTCAGTTTTTACAGTCTAACAGCTGCCCCACCCTTCAAACCGAAACGCGTTACTGCTTCGCAGCAAAAATAGGCAGGGTGGTCGTACCTATCCGTGTGGACTTCGCAAGACGTTCAACCATCAATAACTACGCAAATTATAGTTTTGCGGGTTTGAATTACATTACACGATGTAATTCCTTTCTACATCGTGGATATCAATGGCGAATATTTGTAAAGTCCGTATTTAAAATTGAAAAAAATTACAAAAATTGGTTCATGCCGGCCGGATTCGAACACTGGCACAGTCGCATCGCTTTATACGAATGCCCCGGGCGTCTTATCCTTTAGGCCCCGACGACTTCAATCATGTCGTTTCGCCGGTTTTTCACAAACTTATGGTTCTTCTTGGAGCCGGTGGTACTTTGTTTTTCAATGATATGCAAATCAAAATAAAAAAGATTTCGAATTATATACACAATGGATTTATCAATTGCGCTTGTGAGGCTAATCAATGCTGAAAGAACTTAAGAGAAGTTTTTCAATAAAAATTAAAGATTAATATTCGTTTTAAAAAACATCCAAACACCGAATCGTGAACCGAACTAGATGACTGGAATCCAATAGAAGAGTTGATTTTCGTAAAAGATTTTCCATAGAATCGACCGATTCTAACTTCACCCAACATGAACAGTGTGGCTTCAACCGACGTCTCGGGGGTATCGTGCGTAGTAGCGCGGAGTGTGTTCACAAGTGCTCACATGACAAATATTGTTAGGTGTACGTATGTCATCAATGATGAACAATCCGGTGTTGAACGGTATCGGCGTGGAGCACATGGAGCGCGGGGCTGAGATCAGCAAGATCTACTGCCAGCGCCCCATCATCCAGCACACCGACTGCCTCAACACCAGCGTCCTCGACTGCTCCGTCACCTTCATGGTCGACAAGAATATCTGCCTCCTCGGTGTCCAGGTAGCAGACTATAATTTTTTTTTTCGCTAAATACCTCACCAGCTTTACTCACATCTGGCTAACATTTTTTTTTTCGAATAACTCGTCTTGATCCCAATCTCTGCCATATTTCGTCCGTATTCACTAGATTAGTCGGGTTAATCACAAAATAAAATCATTTCATTAGTTTTAATGTAACTGTTGTAAACGTTGACTGCGGAACCGTTTTTGGGGGTTTTTCAACCAGTATCAGGTATTTTCGTGCCATGATTGGACTTGTGTACGGTGCTGATGAGATGACAGTGCGCATGAGACCTAATGGACCTCACACAAGTCTGTTTTCGTATATACCCATATCTAATAGTATAGTAATGCGGACATAGTCTTGACGTGACATAGTCACACCAGATAACAGTCGCGCATGGAGCTTTTTAAGCCCTAATAACGCAGTCAGTATGATAATTTACGTTTCGCTATAGTTGGTGACGGGACAATGTAATTGCTTATTTATTTACTAACACTCAATGCTACCTCCAATGTTAACTCGGTAATCTCTCTCTCCCACTCTCACGAAGTTTATCCTTCTCACTTAGATGAGCTTTAGCCCCTGCAATTGTTAGTTCTCGAAGTAGTTGCACCGCGCAGCTTGCACCGGTAGGGTGGCTGGGGAGAATCTTGGCAATTATTTGCGACCGCCTTATCGATCCATTGACTGGTGACGGGCAGTTCGTGAGCACTCGTGAACATTATTCACATGCCGGGGTGTTTTAGTTCTGAATAGTTAGGTTCAATCTGGAACTTGGCACTTGCTAGGCTCCGTAGAACTCTGGAGTTCGCCGTAAGACAACGTGGGCCGGTTTTTGGCATCGTAAAAAAAAAAAGGAAGCAACGTGTTAACAATATTCAATTTGGTAATGTTGTAGAATCCACGTCTACAACTCAAAGCTGATTATGTAAAAAATGTTTACTTCGAAAATTCTTTTAGTAAAATATATTATTTAAATTAGTATTTGTTACATTTTTGCACATAAACCATTGTAACAAATCAGCATTCGTATTCACAATACGTATTTTTTTGTGTAAAGGAATAAGGTAAAGGATATCACACTTCAAAATAGCTATGGCGAAATTTTCCTTACTTACACGTGAATTTAAAACAGCTGGACCAAGGATCAATGACCCCGCGTGACACTGAGCAGTAAGCGCTCGCCCTGTAGGGGGAGTTCACGAACAATTTGCTAAAACGATAATTATTTATTCTTAGTTCATGTTCGCATACTAATAATTAATACTATTAATATTAATTAACATACTATTAATTAACTATCAACTACTGATTCATCTTTAAAGGTCTAATGTAAATAGAGATATATTAATACACAATGCATTGAATTATTAAATACACAATGAGCCTGGAGATCAGTAATACAGGTCTTTGAACCTAGTACAGACTTCAGCTCTTTCAAAGGCTTACAAAATAAATGAATTATAAGGTTAATTTCCATTTGTATTTGTACTATACCTTTAAGAGAGAAATAAATAAATTATTATTATGAATGTGATAAATATCAAATCAACTGTAGTCCGTCCTTAGCGTTCAATGTATTGGAGTAACAGCTATCTTACTGCTCAAAGCGGCTTGCTCTCGTCTGCCCATCAAACTAGATAGGCTAGATCGCTATCACCGCGTGGTCGCACAGTGAGGGTGGTCCGCCCGCACGTTCAATGTATTGGAGTAACAGCTATCTTACTGCTCAAAGCGGCCTGGTCTCCTCTGCCCATCAAACTAGATAGGCTAGACTGCGTGGTCGCACAGTGAGGGTGGTCCGCAGGCACGTTCAATGTATTGGAGTAACAGTTATCTTACTGCTCAAAGCGGCCTGTTCTCGTCTGCCCATCAAACTAGATAGGCTAGACCGCGGGGGGCGTGGGGTCGCACAGTGAGGGTGGTCCGCCCGCAGGTGCCGACGCAGGCTCCGAGCGAGGAAGGCGCTGCGAGCGCTGTGCCGGGCGTGGCGGGCTACTCGGAGCTGCTGTACGCGCACCTGCTGGACGCGGACGGAGCGCGCCTCACCTACACGCACTACACCAGCCGCGTACCCTACCGACACCTGCTCGACATCATGTTCAACCGACCCGTGTACATCCAGAGGAACAAGGTCAGTGACGAGGCAGGAGTGATGATTGCATGGCTATTACCGAATGGCGATGAAGTTGATGTGGTTGAGGCGATGATTTAATGATATTGCTTATATGGGTGGACGAGCTCACAGCGCATCTGGAACCCATAGACATCCACAACGTAAATGCGCCACCCATCTTGAGAGATAAGTTCTAAGGTCCTCGTGTATAGTTACAACGGCTGCCCCACCCTTCAAACCGAAACGCATTACTACTTCACGGCAGAAATAGGCAGGGTGGTAGTACCCATCTGCGCGGACACCTCCAAGAGGTCCTACAACCAGCAATTACGCAAACTATAATTTTTATTACACGATGCTATTCCTTCACCGTGCAAGTCAATCGTGAACATTTGTTGAGTACGTATTTCATCAGAAAAATTGGTACCCACCTGAAATTCGAACACCGGTGCATCGCTCAACATGAATGCACCGGACGTTTTATCTGTTAGGTCACGACGACAATGAGATGGTGAGATTAGGATGGGTTATAGTGGTTCGATTTGTGAATTGGCGGCGGTGCTTCTTACTGGTTAAATGATGATCCATTCCCTAACAAGCGAGGGATGTCCTCTTTCTCCCGGTCTTCTTTCTTCCTTTTCCTCCTGTACCGCTCGTTCCGCCGTCGACCCTCCCCTGCAGTCCCTCGTTGGGTTATTGTGTAGTTGGTTGCAGAGTGAACACTTCTGTCGACTGTGACCTTATAAACTGCTAAAGCCGACCGATCCTCGTTTCCGGCAGGTGTACAAGGTGGGGATAGTGTTCAACAAAGTGGGCTGGTACCCGATGGGCACGTGCGCGCAGCAGGTGGCCGTCGAGACGGTCTTCTTCAACTTCGGAATTGGGCAGATCAATGATTCGGTCCGCGACGGTCTCATCCGCTCCATCATCTTCACGTACTAGCGCCAGCGTCGCGGCCACCGCGTCGGCTGTCCGCGCCTGGCCTAGCCGCCTCCAGGCGCTCTCCTGACGTCTAACGCGTCTAACGGCATGTAGAATGTTTCACGTCGATACGATATTTTGTGTGTTAACGGTTTGTGTTCAGAGTGAGGGTCCGGTATAGGGTAATGTGGCTAATTCAAAATTTTCGAGGAATGGTAAACATCGGAACGGTATTTGTATAAGGGAAATTGTTTTTGAATGAAAATTACGGGAAGGCATTTTAATAATTCATTATCGTATTTTATGTAGGACGTTAGAATTACGTACTTTATCAGTCGTACCACGAAATATACGAACGTACCTCTGAGCTCTGTCTCTATCTTTGTATTAGAGATGGGTGATTGTTACAGGAATTAATATTATAATTAACCGATCTGAGAACATGAAACGTTAAATTATGAGTAAAAAAATCTTTTACAAAGAAATAATCGATTAACCCTTTGACTGCCGTGTAGGTCACCGGTGCCCTACGGGGCGTAAGTAATTATTTAAATTTCTTCTTTCGATCTTCTTACTAGGCGCTGGAATATCTAGTAGACTCTGGGAGAGACTTATCCAAACGATACAGTATATTGGGGGGAATCGAAACGCTTTCCAATTCCAAGATAAATTTTCAGAGGTTTTTCTTAGGGTAATACCAATAAAATTCAGATTAAAATGGTTCCGGAGGTATAAATGTTCATATACGATTAATGAATCGTATATGAAAATTTATTATAGATAGTTCATTGAAAAATATATACAAAAACTTAAAAAAACTAGCTTAACCTGATCCACCTTCCCTTTTGGGGTGAATCCGGTCACGTATGGGGACAATAGAGTTTTTCGATAGAGCTGGCACTGTTTAGTTGTTAGGTAGGTTACCTTTAAGTAATTAACTTTTCAACATCTATAATCAGTTACAAAACTCCCATGACTAAATTAAACTATTTAATATTCATAAATACTAAATAAAAGCCCTTTTCAAATCAACAAATTTAAATCTCACAAAAGCATTGTGACGACCCAGATTTGTCCCTATTCTACCCCTAGTTCCTATTCCTCCCAATCTACGTTACTGAGAATTAATTAATTTCTAAGAGACTTAAGAGACTAAAACATACACTAACAAACAAAAGAAGGCAAAGTTAGACAACCCAGGGGCGCGTTAGCAACAGAAATCGAAATAACTACTTCAGTGCGCCGCGTAGGGCACCGGTGACCTACGTGGCGGTTAACGTGTTAACAGTAAAACCTCCGTAAATAAAACCAGTCGAAAACAATCGAATTTACTTTATCGATTAAGTATCAGATGAACGTGATTTTGTGAACAATCGCCCATCGATGCAAACATACATTTTAAATTTTTAATAATAATAATAATAATCAAAGTAGCATTCCACTGTCCCAGTGTGTGTGTCTCTGAAGTTTTAGTAACCGAACTTCATTATTTATCATTAATCCCATAATATAATCGTACTACTTCGTATAAAATATAACCATAATATAATAATCGTAACCTATTCCTCTTAGGATAAGCAACGTTAAATTAATTAATTTATGTTACCGTTATGTTTCCTTTAAATATTTTTAATCACATTGTACTCATTGAGTTGTTACTGCTTTAGTTCGACATTCAATAAGTTGATGAAATTAAATGAAGAAAAATGCATTTCACTCGTGCGCATGTTTTGCTCACACTTTATCTTTCGGATTTATTTTGAGCCGTCAAACGCTATCTTTTGTTGTAATAGATTTCTATTTATTCTATTTTTAACAATTGTGATCTCTTTATGTTCGTTTTGACTAATGTATTGTAGTTTTAATTCAAGTTTTTACTACCATTTATTGTATACCAAATTCGTAGTTGTGACAATAAATGTTTTGAAATAAATGAATAGTCTTTTATTTTGGGAAAATATATTAAAATATGTTTATTAGGTCTTTGTCTAATTTTTTTTATTCCGACCTTAGCTGGTACCCTTGGGAGGCTATGTCAGCGTAACCGAACGAGTAGGTGAACCCTAATCTGAGGACGTTGCTAACAATAGCCCTAGCAAGAGCAGTGCTTCGCAGAAACTACCAGCGGGTCGGAAACGCGACCCATTGCGAAGATCCGGCGAGAAACTCAGTGGGCTATTTATCTATGAAATCGCCGTTTAGTAGGTATACAGAAAGCTAGTAATTTTTTCTATCAATTAAAATATGCGACCATTGTATCAATCCATCTCTGTGCAGTGGTCATTGTTCAATGCCTTTCTTGAAGAAGTCAGGTGTACGGGAACCAACAAACCAAAGGAATTTTGTAGTGTTTTTTTTATTTATTTTATTTTTATGAGTGGACGAGCTCACAGCCCCCCTGGTGTTAAGTGGTTACCGAGGTCCATAGACATCTACAACGTAAATGCGCCACCCACCTTGAGATATAAGTTCTAAGCTCTCAGTATAGTTACAACGGCTGCTCCACCCTTCAAACCAAAACGCATTACTGCTTCACGGCAGAAATAGGCAGGGCGGTGGTACCTACCCGCGCGGACTCACAAGTGGTCCTATCACCAGTAAAGTGTGCCTTTGGATATTTAATTTTTTCCGGCTATGAACTTTGCAAAAAGTTTAAGTCTGTCGGCGCAAGGTCTGGTGAGTACGGTAGATGACGCAAAACTTCCAGCCCTATCTCTTGTGGCTTAGAGAGTCTGTTATACCGTATGAGGTCAAGCGTTGTCGTGTAGGAGCAACGGGAACGAGCAATTAACCAAGGCTGGCAAGGCTTTTTACTGGTGGTAGGACCTCTTGTGAGTCCGCGCGGATAGGTACCACCGCCCTGCTTATTTCTGCCGTGAAGCAGTAATGCGTTTCGGTTTGAAGGGTGGGGTAGCCGTTGTAACTATACTGAGATTTTAGAACTTGTATCTCAAGGTGGGTGGCGCGTCTACGTTGTAGATGTCTATGGACTCCAGTAACCACTTAACATCAGGTGGGCTGTGAGCTCGTCCACCCATCTAGGCAATAAAAAAAAAAAAAAAAAGGCTGACTGGAACATTGCGAAATTATTCATTGTAGGTACATGTCCGCAGTAATGCTGGTACCATTTCGTATGAAACTTAATGAATTATACCGAGACTGGACTACCAAACAGTAACAATGACTTTTTAGGGGAAAGTTTTCTTTCGGGGCATTGCCTAGGTCTAATCAACATGTATGACCGCTAATGATTATCAAAAATAATTCATTTTTTATCGCAAGTGACAATTCATTTCTGTGTCTGTTAAGCAACGCAAGACATATCTTAACACGTTCTGCGAGTTCAAGTGGCACCCAGCTATCAAGTTTCATTACCTTGCCAATTTGACGGGGTTCATTTTTAGATCAATATCTTAATGTGGGTAACCTTTAAGCCGCCCTCCTGGCTGAGTCGTTACTCGCCCACTTGTCCTGGTGAAACTGGAAAGGCCTCCGGGCTACCAGTAATCCCTCAATCATAAATAAAAAGCTTTTGGCTTTTAGTGTTCAGTCCGTACACGTATTCAATAATTACTTTTAAATTTATCATCCATATTGATGAAAAACATACAGGTAGTGAAAACAAAATAATCAATTAAAAACGTCTGAATTCGAAAATGGAATTCCAGATTTTAACATTAAATTTAATTAGATTTAGAGTTTATTGCGAGCCATACATAAATTACGTGTAAAATGACTTTTTCGTAGGTAAAGACATAATAAGTAAATTACATTAATATTTTATAATAATTTTAATACTGCATCCCAACGGGTTGACCTTGTAATGAACTTGGATAACACCAAGGTAATGTTTAACGGAAACGCCATTCCGAGACCAATCGATGTTGATGGTACACCTCTCGAAGTTGTTCAAGAGTATACCTAGGACAGACCCTACAACTAGGTAGAAACAACTTGAGAACAAAGTGACCAGAATGATTCAGATGGGCTGGGCAGCGTTCGGGAACCTTCGTTAGGTCTTTTCGTCGCCCATACCACAATGTCTGAAGACAAAGGTCTATAATCAATGCGTCCTACCCGTGCTTATCTACGGAGCCGAAACGTGGAAACTGACTGTGCGACTAGTCCACCAACTAAAAGTTACTCAGCGAGCTATAGAGCGGGCTATGCTTGGTTTGTCATTGCGAGACCGAATACGCAATGAGGTCATTCGGGCAAAAACCAAAATGATCGATATAGCTCGCAGAGTTAGTAAGCTGAAGTGGCAGTGGGCTAGTCACATATGTCGCAGAATCGATAACCGTTGGGGTAGATGTGTTCTGGAGTGGACACGCGAACCGGCAAACGTAGTGTAGGACGCCCTCCTGCTGGGTGGAGCGACGACTTGCAAGGCAGCTAGCAGTAACTGTATGCGTAGAACCGAAGATCGGGTTCAGTGGCGAGCTTTGGGGGAGGCCTATGTCCAGCAGTGGACTTCCGCAGGCTGATGATGATGATGATGATGATGATAAATCTTTTCCGGCATAGGAGACCTGAAAACTTTTTCATACTTCCCGTTGAAACATATATTGTTTGGTGATCTGAAAATACTGTAAAGTGGCATTTATCGCTAAATAATTTGAGAGACCACTATCTCACTAACGCATATTATTTGTGCAGGTGGAG
This sequence comes from Bombyx mandarina, assembly GCF_030267445.1. NCBI lineage: Eukaryota > Metazoa > Arthropoda > Insecta > Lepidoptera > Bombycidae > Bombyx > Bombyx mandarina. The sequence goes on from NC_143211.1 coordinate 1,214,361, forward strand.
AATGAAATAAATTGATTGAACCGAATCGCTTGAAATAATTTATTGATTCCAACTAAAATTTCAGTAAATATATTTTACTAATATCTTACTAATACATTCACTACATTTCATTTCAAAAATCAGCATCCACTTCTTTCAACAAAAGACCTGGCTGTATGGGCTATACCTGTATCCAAGTAGGTTTGGAAGCATGCTGTCAGTTTTGACTTTTGTTATCAATCAAAGTTTGTCATGTTGGAAGTCTCGATTTCTTGACGAACAGGACCGATTCTTTGTCAAGTTTTATCGGATTCTCGTTGTTTTAACCATATTACTATTATTTACTATAATATAGTTAATACAAACAGACTCATGTGGCCTTCGTTAGCACCCAGATAGTGTTGATGTGCAGGATATCGTGTGTGAAATAGTGAAAATTAATGTTATAACTCAAGATGTCTCCTAATAGGTCTGATGGATTATTAGCTAAAGTTGATTTTCCACTTTACACGCTCCAAACCTTAACAAATCGACATGTCATTGTTGCTGGAGGAGGAGGAGCATCGAACACAGGTGTCGCAAATGGATTTGTGAGTATGATGCATTTTCAACAAACAAAATAGAATACTAAAAAACAAATATTTCGATATTGTCAGCTGTTTTGAATTTCAAGCAAAATTTAACATAAAGTTCACTATCCTAAACTTGACATTTTGTAGGAAATATTTGAACTGTCACATAATGGGAAGAGGTTTGTTGCTGAAGAGGTGATGCGCCATGAGACTGGTCCTAATGTCGTGATGACGTGTTCCGTAAGGAGCATCCAGAACCGGACGTATCTCACAGCGGGACAAGAGAGCCACTGTCAGCTGTACAAGGTGAACATCCGCATGGTGGATGCTGCTGAAATGAGACGAGGAAGTTTCCGGGCTGAGAATGGGCTTGTGAGGCGGAGGAGACGGACAGTCTCTGAAAATGATAATATATCAAAGAAAAACAATGTTAGTAACACAGAGAAAAGAATGTCATTTGAAATCAGGCCTTGTGATAGTGTGCAGACTGACTTTAGGTAAAAATTAATTTTGATTAATTTACACTGTAGTTCTACTTTATATTTCCGTATCATGGTTATCATTAAAATAATTTAAATTATAATTATACTATTAGTATGCACAGTTCTTATGTTAAATATATTTTGACTGATCATGTTTGTATTTTATGCTCTTATAAGCTAAAGATAATTTAAGATAAGATTAAATTGCTTGCACCATGCAGATTACTTATATACATAAAACATGTAACAATTAACCCTTTAATGAATAACCTCCATATATAATTACAATGAAAGATTATATTGTGATCTCTTCTCTAAAAAATGACAAACCTAACTTATCTTTGCTATTAAAAAATAAAAAATAAAGTTGTGGGTAATTATAGTTTCTTTGTTAAACAACTACAAAATAGCTATCTATTACTTAGTTATATTCATTACTTAGTGTATTTAGCTTATAAACAGGTTATAACTCATTAAAAATAAAAAAGATGGTAAGGTCCTGTTAAATAATAGTGTTTAGAATGTAGATAATGGGTAAAGTTGTTAATAATAATTAGTTTCTATTGATAGGGCTTTTTAAGTAAAGGTTGGCTTTTTGATGGGAAGGAAAAAAAGAGAAAAAGTTTTTAAATTAAGTTTTGGTTGGTTATGTGGCAGAATGATTCTAAATACATTGTTAGCTAAATTTACCTTTGGTGATTATCTTAAAGCAGTATGGGGAGCACCATCTGATCTCAGACTCAGAGACTGATCAAAGCATTTTAAATCTATCTAAAATAAAATAAAATATATATCAACGCTTGAAAGGCAAACGTGACTAAGTGACAATGCGTGAACTTTACAGTAGACTAATAAAATTTAAAGTTGAAATACCTGAAAACAAAATTTATTTTAACGAATCTAGCTGTAGTAGAATCTAGCTAGTAGCTGTAGGATTGAAATGATTTTAATAGACCTAGAAATATTTTTTTTTTGCGCATCGAATATGGTTATTTCCTATCATTTATGTACAAAGCAGTTATTGTCGCTTAGTCATGTTTGCCTTTCAAGCGTAGATATCTAAAACAGTTATATATCCTAGTTTCAAGAATGTGATAGCTCAGAGTTAAAAACCTTAAACCTAAATAGAGTTTAAAAGTGAATCCTAGATCCAGAGATTTAGGTTAATGAGTCCACCCATGCAGAGCCTCATGATGAACTGATAATGTTTGGACTATATGTAATTACAAAGTAGTAATCTTATTATTACAGTAATGATCCACTGCAGCGTGTTGTCAGGATTAGTAATAATGGGAAGTTGATGGCTACAGGTGGCATCGACACCAAGGTCAGAGTTTGGACCTTTCCAAAAATGGAACTCCTTTACGTACTGGAAAAGCATACTAAAGAGGTAACTTACCTAACATTATGAAATTGATTTTACATTTCATTAGTGATTGTAGTGTCATCTATTTGTATTGTAGTAAAAATAATTATGATAAATATTTTTGACAAGTATTTTATGTGGGTTCTCAACAATGGCTTTGAGGGGTCAGTCTGATCATAATTTGATTTTTTTTAAATATCAATTATAACATTCAATTAAAGTTGGCTGTGTGGAGTCAGCCTTTCCTAGAATAGTATTATCCCATCTTGTGAGTGTCACGCAAGTATATACCACCGATAATAGATATGCCGTGAGTTAGTGCACCAATCTTCCCAAAAATTAGTTTTTTTTTATTACAAGTAATTGTTAGTAGAGCAAATAGACAGTTTTTTCTATTGTAATTTCGACGTATTTCTGTAACTCATTAAATCAGCGCGCGCACAATAGAAGAACAATATAAGACACGACACGTTTGCCTTGTTATGATTACGAATGTAGAAAATACGTGACTCTCCACCAATTCATATTTTATGTGCTTAATGACCTTTAACTTTGTGATAGTAATGTATTCAGAGAAGCATTCGCTATACATTAATATTTTTTTTTTTTTTTAATTCGCTCGTTTGATGATGACCAAAGCACAAAGACACCACAATGTGAATGGCACTGGTCCAAGGCCTAAGATTAAAGCCTTGCATTAAATTAGATTCTTGCAAAAGAATTTTCCTGCCCATCAGACCTGAAGACAAAGTTAGCAGTATTGCCATGTTTCTTTATGCTTTTTCCATAAAATAACCGACTGATATTTGAATATAACAAACAGTAATATTTATCATAATTAACTAGCATGTTTCTCAATTGGTGTTATCAGATGACCAAGGACGGAATATCGATTGGCTTGTTACTGTGAGGCATCATCAGCCTATCTTTCCAATTTATTATGTTTATTTTGAAGACACCGTAATTTAGTTTTTATTTTGGTACATTAAATAATAATAATAATAACTTTATTTGACACCACATGTACAGAGTAACCATATTAAACAAATAATAGACGGTGACATAAATTGGCATAATATGTTATTGGACATAAATGTTATTAGACATATAATGGACATTAAATGTTATTTGTTCGTTCTAAACATTTTCAGTTGGACGATCTAGACTTCAGTCCGTGCGATACGACGTTAGTGAGCATCGGGAAGGACGGCCTGGCCTGCCTGTGGTCCACCGCGGGCCTGCGTCCCCCGCTCCTCACCCTCACGTGCCAGCCCCCTAACGGGAACAAGTACCTCTTCAGACGTTGCAGGTAACACAGATATATATTATAATTAAACTTTTAATGATACCAAAACCAGCCAGATACAAACAGTATAGAGATTTTATTACAAGTTAATACATACTATAATGCCAAAAGACTTTTTCCCCAACCTAATAATACACTAGCGGACCCGACAGACGTTATCCTGCAGAAAATCATTCAAGTCGGTCAGCTGTTTTGTTGCAGTATAGATAAATAACCTAGATACCGACCGCAGTGCCATCTGCCGGGCTGATTTGTGAATCTAAACCACCCAGGGTGCCACCCAAATGCACACAAAATAATTCATTCAAATCGGTCCAGCCGCTTACGAGGAGCTCAGTCACATACACACATATGGTAGAATAATATATATAAACGTATAAGTAATATTATAAAAATACCTAGGATAATTAATTAATTAGTTTAGGACTTTACTGTGTGGAGAAATAAATTAAGGCTTAGTGTATTGATTAATCAACTGACGTCACTATGTCCGTGTTTGCAATGTTTATAAGGAAATACTTAAGCAATAGTTCGTATCGAGATCCCGTATTTACGTTAAGGTGGCAATTGGATTACAAAGTTTATAAGAAGCTGCGTGGTATACACTCCACTCCATCATTAAATTTTTCTAAACTTGCTGAGCTGAAAAAGTGAGACGGAGCAAGCTATACATTTATGTATCGGTTCAAACCTTTATATGGTATGGACGTTACGTGAATGAGACTAACCTTGAGGCTTGAGGTCGAAGTCTCAATGATATTGTATCATGGCTGTCCCATCATTGAAACCGGACTAGTAACTGAAACATAAACCACGTATCTTGAGGTCGCGGAGCGCACCTTGTGAAGTTGACGTGTCCGTTTAGTTGTGCGTGTTGTATATACAACGTTCGTTGAATTAAATTTGAATTCCCAGAAATCTAAACCGACTAAAAAGGGGGAAGGCATTCGGAAATGCGTGTTATCTTGATATTGTTTACTGATACTGTCCCCGGAGCACTGTTCTGGATTGCTGCAGTTTAAGACACACGGACACAACGCACAAGTTGAATAGCAAAGTTTGCGAAAAACAATTGTTTATGAATTAAAAAGTTTATTTTTATAGTGTTCCGCGCGCGGTGCGAAGAGTCGACTCAGTTCGTTCTTATTCGCCCGCTAGGAGGCGCGTTACAAATCTTGATAAAGCCGATAGATGGCGTGGATTAGGAACAGGGAATTTCAGTTTTTTTTTTATTGCCCTTGTAGGCAGACGAGCATACGGCCCACCTGATGGTAAGTGGTCACCGTGGCTCCCGGACGTCAGCAATACCTGATGGTAAGTTGTCACCGTCGCTCACGGACGTCAGCAATGACAGGGGCAGAGCCAAGCCGCTTCCTACCATTAAGTACTCTCCGCAAGCCTCGTTTGAAGAAGGTTCCCTAACAGTGCGTATACACGCGTTCCTCTCGCCACAGGTTCGGGCCCAACGAGGACAAGGAAGACGCGCACAGAATGTTCACGATAGCGAACCCGCTGAGTCGCTCCGGCAAACAGAAAGGTCTGCTGCAGCTCTGGGACCCCAAGGACGGCTCTCTGCGGAAGACGGTGCTGGTGAACGAGTCTCTGTCGGCGCTGACCGTCCGGGACGACGGCCGCTTCGTGGGCGTCGGGACCATGTTCAGTGGCTCCGTCGACATTTACATCGCCTTCAGTTTGCAGGTCAGTCTATGTAAATACTCGGAGCAGTTTATATTGGTGGCGGTAAGCAGAGGCAGAGTCCACTGGAGGTAGGACGTCTTGAGAGTCCGCGCGGGTAGGTACCATCGCCCTGCCTATTTCTGTCGTGAAGCAGTAATACGTTTCGGTTTGAAGGGCGGGGCAGCCGTTGTACTATTAAAAGTGAGACCCTTACAACTCGACGACTGTAGATATTTATGGGCTCCGGTGACCACTTAACACCAGGTGGGCTGAGAGCTCATCCTCCCATTTAAGCAATAAAAAAGACTGGGATATATGGTCGAAATCATAATTGTATTAGAATTATTGACTCGGTGTTGCAATAGTTAGCAGCCCTGACTGTCGCTTTGAGGATCGTGGGTTCTATTCTCACATCGGGTAAACATTGTATGATCAACAAGTTTCTCTTTATTTGGGTATATCATTATTTATTTATGTATACTTAAATATATATGAGTATATTTATCTATCTTCGGTATTCATAGCACAACGAATCTTAAATTGGGGCCGGAAGATGGAGCGTGATTTGTTTCCTGTTATTTATTTATATATTTAATTTAATAATGATTGTATTTGAAACCGGAACGTGTGTGGTTGTGATTACGAAAAAATCGTCTCGTTTCGTTTGTGGCTCTGTTGAACACAAAATGCCTTCGACAGTTCGGTCAGATTGCGGACATCAGTGTGTTTAGTGCGAGTTTCTTAACGAGCGTAAAAGTTAACTGAAATTTGTATGGAATTACAACGTTTGTATACGTTTGCCGCTAGGGGCGCTGTTCTAACTCCATACAAACGCTTTTCACACGTTTGCCTACGTTTGCCGTTAGGGGCGCTGTCCAAACTCCATACAAATTTGAGTTAGCTTTTACGCTATCGAGGACGTTAAGGAAGTCGCAGTGAGCGAGTGAGCACGCAGTAGAGGCGTGCGCTCGCGGCTGACCGAGTGCAGTGCGTGTGTGTGTGGTACAGCGCGTGCTGCACGTGAGGAGCGCGCACCGGATGTTCGTGACGGGCGTGCAGTTCCTGCCGGTGCGCGGGTACGGGCCCGCCGTGGCCAGCCGCAGCGAGGCCGCGCTGCTCAGCATCTCCGTCGACAACTGCCTCTGTGTGCACAGCCTGCCCTACCGCGGTTAGTGCATGTTCATAGTAGTCATAGTCATAATAGTCATAGTAGTCAGTCATAATCATAGTAGTCATAGTCATAGTCAGTACGTGTTCATAGTACAGCAGCATAGAGACGGAGAGGTAGAACTACACCTTTTGAACTCATCGTGGCTTAACGAATAAGACGTCCGGTGCATTCGTATGTAGCGATGCACCGGTGTTCGAATCCCGCAGGCAAATTTAATACCAATTTTTCTAATGAAATACGTACTTAATAAATGTTCATGATTGACTTCCACGGTGGAGGAATAACATCGTATAATAAAAACAAACCAGCAAAATTACAATTTGCGTAATTGCTGGTGGTAGGATCTCTTGTGAGTCCGCACGGGTAGGTACAACCATCCTGTCTATTTCTGCCGTGAAGCAGTAATGCTTTTCGGTTTGAAGAGTGGAGTAGCATTTGTAACTATACTGAGACCTTAGAACTTATATCTCAAGGTGGGTGGCGCATTTACGTTGTAGATGTCTATGGGCTCCAGTAACCACTTCACACCGGGTGGGCTGTGAGCTCGTCCACTCGTCTAAGCAATAGAGACCGCGACGTGAGATCGATTAGTTACAGAGTCAACGTTTTTTTCGTTTGCCCAAAAATGGCGGGAAACATAAAAGCGTTTAATGAATATCTTTGTGTAGGTTGTAAATATAATATATAACATATTGACGCTTGAAAGGCAAACGTGACTAAGCGACAATGCATGAACTTTACAGTAGACTAATTTAAAGTTGAAATATCTGAAAACAAAATTTATTTTAACGAATCTAGCTGTATTGAATCTAGCTAGTAGCTGTAGGATTGAAATTATTTTAATAGACCTAGAACTATTTTTTTTTTGCGCATCGAATATGGTTATTGGCTATCATTTATGTACAAAGCAGTTATTGTCGCTTAGTCACGTTTGCCTTTCAAGCGTGAATATGAGAATCGAATTAATAATGTGGTTGTTTCTCCGCAGGCTCCGTGCCCATCTGGATCGCCATCGTTCTCATCATCTTCGTACTATTCTGTACGTTCAGTCTATGTTCATATTTAGGTATTTAATGTTTATATAAAATCAATATGTAAAATATTTATTTGTTCTTAAATGAATATGTAATAAAAGGGAATGTGTTAGTTTTAATAAATATATTGTTATGGTAATAAGCTCATGTACACATATTATATGTATAAATATTGATTAAATAATGTGAAATGTTGCATATGGTCTTTCATTGTTTTTCTATCCTATGTTATTCTTGGCAGAGCGGTGTGGTGCTCAGGATACAGCTCGCGTTGAGCGGTTGTGGGAGTCCATAGATAACATCGCGACGAAGCATCTGCTACCCATGAGATATTACGTCAAGGTCTCTATTGCCCTGACTAACGGCTGTCTCATCTTAAAAATTAGATAGAGCGATCGTGTTGCGATAGTACAGTAGTGTGCTCAGTGCGAGTTTTTTAACGTTCTCGATAGCGTAAAAGTTAACTCAAATTCGTATGGAGTTGGAACAGCGCCCCTAGCGGCAAACGTCCAATGAAACCTTGAAGTCGCAAGGAATCCGAAAATGAATCCACAAAAATAATTTTAAATTTCGAACTGTATACAAATTCAATGCTTTCGTCTATTCGCCCAACATGTATATAGTTACCTAAAGCTAATAGAATTTATTAAAATCTAACTTATCCTCTAATATTTTTGAATTTGCCTATTTGCTGTTAATAAAATAGTGAAGTGCTCGCTTCTCAGTCTTAGTTTGATAGGAAGTTAGTTTGAACCCGACCGATGTAGAGTACGAGGACTTGTAGATTATCGGGTGTCTGGAGTCTGTATGCTCTGATTTCGGCTGTTTCCGTCAACAAATATTCCTGAAGCCAGCACTTTACTTTGCATCGAATGAACCATCAAACCGCACAAATGGTGTAGAGATACTATAAGGGCCGAGTTACACCGGAATGGCAGCGGCCGCCAGCGAAGCCAGCGACCCCCGGCCTCGCGCGGCTTCCAGACTGCACGCGCCTAGTCTCCTCTTGACTAGTTTAGTTTCTTCATTCGGCAATGATAACCGTGTGTTTGGAGTGTCCATGATGGAATTGGTTATTATATAGGAGCGCGGTGCCGCGAGCGGCCTTGTCTCGCCGCGGGAGAACCACCGACAAGACGCACGTGGCACGCGGGTGTTCGCTTCACCGCGGGCGGGCGGCGGCTGTTTAAAGCGATTAATTTTATTCCGGTGTGATTTTATCGTCGCAGCCGTGCGAGATGAGCGCGTGTTAAGTAGAATCGTTGTTGCCTGTGTGCGGAATTTGAACACTCATGTTGTCGCATCACTCGATCCGGATACACCGGGCGTCTTATCTTTCAAATCATCACAGCCAATCCCTCAATCTTATAATTATGATACAATCGTTTCATGGTTGTGTAATTTTGAAAATTCCATACTAAAAAAAAAACGGAATATATAGGGTTTTAAAAAAAAAAATAAGTATTTTTATAACATTTATTTTTTAATAATTAATTACATCAAAACAACATACATTTAACCTTCGCGACCCTCCGGCAAGTTGCAACTAATTAGACCGACTAGAGATCCATTACTTAGTACATATAACATTGGATTTTGCTTTTAACAAAATTCATATTTTTTTCGTAAACAATAGAAAAATGTCATATTTTTTAATCTTATCCTTCAAATGACATACACACTTCAACACTTTTAACAGGCTTCTTAAATAAATTAACATATTGTTTTTTTTTGTTCCTTACAATGTGCACTTTAATACGAGAGGAGAATTTATACTTAAACAATGTTTATACCTAAACGTGAATTTGTCGTAGTCTCTAGTGGAAAATATCACACTTTTTTTAAAATCATTCAAAACGTAAAAATAATATTGGAAGGCCAACTGAATATTTTTTAAAAGAATGTGACAATATAACATTAAATTTTTATACTCTTAATATTATTATAGCGTGTGATTACAAAATTTTACACGAACATGTTCGGAAACATATGAAAAACGCATTTATGTTGCACATGACATGGATGTTTGGAAATGGTATAACAAATTAAATAAAGTTACAAAATTTACGGAATTCCATTTTAATTGTTTAATTATAAATTGAACATAACTTTTAGTATTTATTAAAAGCCACAAAGCGTCAATGGCAAGTTTTGTTAGAGTGTAAATTAATATAAATTATTGCCGAATGTTAATTATCACGCGAGCCGTTTCATTTTTCCTGTGTCGAACATAATCCAGAAATTTAAGTTCTATCGTTCGAGTAGTAGGGGACACACGGGCAACAATGAATAATAATATACATACCTACATTAGGTTTATCGTTATATTTATTGTTCAATCATCATTGGTTAGATTAAGTAGCCCTGGTTAAGTCAAAGAAACGAAAATATCTCATAATAGCGGATGAATTTGAAACATTTCATGAATTAATTAGAAAACGATATTCTTTAGAACATTTTTTCGCCGGAAGTTTCGTCCCTGCGGGCTTCACTTTATATCGCATGGATGGAGACACGCACTGGCTTGAAAACTAATCTATATTCTTTCCCAAGATCCTAGCTATCCCTGTGCCTTATTTCGTCAAAATCTGTACAGTGGTTTGGACGTGTTACTTCCGTTTGAATAATAGCATTTTTTTTTGTGTAAACCTCTAACAGTATAAGACTAAATTCCATAAATCTTTAAATAACGATATATTTTTTTTTTCAAAAATTAATCGAGCTACCCGCGGAACCTGCACGAACATCTGTTCGGTAGTTCCGGAGAATTCATTCACTCTTCATTAGTTGCCCCCTTTCTATATTTTTTTAAATTATTATTTTTATAAATGTCGCAATGTTATGTATTCATTTCGAATAATTTATTTTACGTTATTGTTAATTTAAATAATTGGCAAGAGCATTGCGTGAACATTAATTTCATTCGTTTCATTAGTCACGAAAGACACTGTTGCTATCATAAGTGAAAAACACTTCAACAATTTTTTACTATTATCAAAATACACATTCGATTCATATATGAATTAATATATAATATTTTCTTATTTATATAAAATATTATATATGATAGAATTACATGTAACACAGTTAATGTATACAATATTATGTAGTATAATGGTCCCTAAATGAAATAATGTATTTTATTTTGTTCTTTCTCTAATTCAAAATACTTACATGACATAGTTTTCGTTACATTTTGGACATGTTTTTAAGCAATACAGTAACATAAATATTGTATATTATAAAAGACAGGAGAGAGAGAAGGCGATATTCTTGTATAATGTCTCCAAAAGGCACACAGTTATCTGGTCAATGTGTCGGTCCTAGCAGGTGGAGGGTTTGTTCTAAGAACGCCGCCATTACAAACATACCCGAAAAAAAAAACTTACAACGCAACTGACAGCTGCTGTCACAAAATTCGCGGGTTTTTTTTAACCTTTCCTAATCCAGCGCTTTCGCTCATAATTCATACTCTTCCGATATGCTTCATATAACATATTTTAACTACACTACGATTATATTTAATAAATGGCACAACTAAATAATGTAGCATTCGATAATTGTATTAAATGAACTCTCGTAATTGGATAACAATATTTTTATTTAATTAATTATTATAATCTTTGCGCTAACATCACATCAGTACAGTTTTCCTTAAAAGTATAAAAGGTTACTACTATGTTGATTAATAACATATATTTTGCTATATATATATCACAATCTTATGTAAATATAAATAAATTTACGGCAATATTATAAAGCACGCGTGTTTATAGAGCTATTAGCGATGAAAGCGTCCGGGATATATGTTTATTGTTGTCTCATTAAATAATGACTTCACGTGATAAAAAAAATTATAATGTTTTAAAACTGATTAGATGCAATTTCACTACTTCATACTACACAATTAAGTTAAAATAGCTCTTGGGCTGAAAGGGAGAAGAGCTATTTTGATTGATAATAAAAATAATCGATTGATTAGATTTCATTAGATTGACGAAAATCATTGATTAGATTGTACTCTTCTACTCACTTATAGCTGGTAGATAACTCAATTGTTGAGTTAAGCTCGCCATTTTATATCTTTTCGCAATTATTATATTGTATTAACTGTGTGTACAATAAAGAATAAAGATAATCCACGCACGCGTCTTTATAATTTTGCCAGACTTAGATCTGGATGAATATGATGGGAGGCGGATCGTGTCGATCCAAGCGTTCTGTTTGTTATACGGAACTACATTTTATCAAGTTGTCAATAGCGACACTTTAATTCTAAATTCATATTTTATACGCAAAGGATAGACTATAGATATAACATATCGGACTAAAAAAAAAAAAAAAACATAAAATGTAGTTCAGTCTAACATTTAGTTTGAGTGAAACTAAACAAAAGGCGTGTACAAACGCGGCGCAATTATCGCGAATTCCAATAATGCTCATTACACACATCTTGATAATGTGAATCGACACTTTTTATGTGCTAATATAACAAACAGTGTGCTTAGTGCGAGTTTTTTAACGTTCTCGACAGCGTAAAAGTTAGCTCATATTTGTATGGAATGGGATCGTTTGCGTACGTTGCACGTCATTACGGATCCTCCTGATCCATTAACGGTGCTTTTAGGCACCACAAGCACCGGTCACCTTTCTCGTCGAACCCGTCGCTTGCAACGAAGGGCTCGACGAGCGAACTAACCCTTAGACACAGCCCACTGAGTTTCTCGCCGGATCTTCTCAGTGGGTCGCGTTTCCGATCCGGTGGTAAATTCTGCGAATCACTGCTCTTGCTAGGGTCAGTGTTAGCAACTCTCCGGTTGAGCCCCGCGAGCTCACCTACAAACGTTAGGGCGAAGCTGAAATAGCCTCTGAAGGCTATCAGCATAGGTAGAAAAAAAAATTTGCGTACGTTTGCCGCTAGGGGCGCTGTTCCAACTGCATACAAAATTGGGTAACTTTTACGCTATCGAGAACGTTAAGAAACTCGCACTAAGCACACAGACCGATTTTTTTATTTCTCACGCACTTTAAATATTTTTGCGATTTCATATGTCCGCATCGACGGGTACCGTTCTAACGAATTAACAGATTGCTTATTGAATCGGAACCGAACTTCACTTAAAACTAAAAAAAAAAAAACATAAATACAAAGCTATGCAGATATTTACAAAAACTCCAAAACAAACATATAACGCACCAACAAATACACATACATCAATCAACATTCAATAATTTTCATTAATATAACTATAACACGTTCATTTTCAAAATACATATTCTGCTTTTATACGCGTTAGGTTGGGAACCATCGAAATAAAAACTTAAATTCAAAACAATTTGTCGTACATATGTGTATGACTACGTGTCCATAAATACAAAGTATATTGTTTAAAACAAATCTACAGTATTTAAATTTATTGTTTACAGATAACGATATTTCGCTGGATATCCGTCATCAATTTCCAGCTGTTCCCAAACTATCACGCAAATATAAAAAAAAAAAAACGTATTAGCCCTGTAATACTGACTCACATGAAGAAGTACGTCGTAATTGACCTCACTAAAACATAATTTTAGTCATATAAACTAAAATACAATAGAAAATAATTTGAGAATCATGATTCACATCGCACACGTGACTCGTGCATACCTCGACAGTCCACGAGATTATAGTGTTCTTTCTACATACAGTAAACCTATTTAACGTTTAACATCCATTAAAAATTCACATAAAAACTGCATTTGAGCCCTCACACATCACATATAGAGAAATGCATTTAGATCGGCGCAAACCGACACTAATAGTCGACGGATCGATCCCGAGATATACCGCGGCATAGAGCCGAGCGCGAGCGACTTACACTGCAAGAAACAAAAATATCATTAATTTATCATTTAGTCTAATTAAAGCTCACTTAAAATCGATAACTTTACATAACTATTAACAAAATTCACAATAATTAAAAAAATAATAGTATGAAAAAAATTACATAGGATTACATTTTATTTACAAAAAATAATATTTGGAGATATTTTTATTTGGACTCGATCACTTGGTATTTATTTTACAAAATATAAAGACTACAAAATTGAGCAGTTGTTATTAGAATGATTAATAAATGAATCAATCGTAGTAGATGTCCATGTACTCACCCTGGTCGAAGGTGCTCGTGTTGATGTAGGAGAGCAGGTCCTGGTCGCTCATGTCCGTGAGGCCCTGCACCGGCGCCGTCATCTCCTGCGACACGGCCTGCGACACCGCCTGCGACACGGCCTGCGACACGGCCTGCGTCACGGCTTGCGACACGGCCTGCGACATGGCCACCAGCGGCGCCTCCGGGGCGGGCTCGGCGGGCGGCTGCTCGGCCGCGCTCTCCGTCGTCAGGATGTTGGCCGTGTTGATGGCTGACGTCACGAGCGCGTTCATCGTCGTGTCCGAGGTCAGGATCTCTGCGGCCGCGTTCAAGATCATAGATTTGACGGCCGCCGGTGGAGTCTTCACGGATGTGAGCTGCATCTGATCCGGCAGCATCATGAGGTCTTCGGGTGCTGTTCCGGTTGGCATCACCATGCGCTGATTGGCGTCGCATAGCATGCTGGGTGACACTTGTGGGTTGAGGATGACGTCGGGCGAGATGGCGGCGGAGGGCAACAGGTCGGCGGCCGGTCCCCGCGTCACCACCCCGGCGCCCGGACTCAGCAGGACGTCGGAAGCGTGGGACCCGCCCGATGGCGAGGCGGACGACGCCGACAAATGGTCGTCCACGCGAGAGTTGACTAGCTCGTCTAGCTTGGCCGCGTCGGCAGGCAGCATTGCCGCCGTGGCCTTCATAGCGTCCTCGACTAACGCCTCCATCTGTGCGTTCTGTTGCGATATCGCCGAGGAGGTTTCCATCTCGAGCTTGGTCATGTTTCCAAAGGGATTGAATCTCTCTTCAGCTCGGCCGGATGTCATCTGGTTGTAGACAATGAGTCGTTGCTCGTTAGCGGTCTGCAGCACGGTCGACTGCATCGCAGTATCCGTGATCATTAGCTCGGGGTTGAGGACCTTCAATTCGGTTCCTAAAGGATCCATGTTGTTTTTAGAAGAGATGAGATGCCTCATTGATTCCATAGTGGACATCGGTAACATCTGCGGATATATCGGACCGGAGTTTTCGTCAGTGTTGAACAAGGCCGCGGTGACGGACTCTACCATCTTGTCGGTCTGAGCCTGGGTCTGGATGGCTTGCAGTTGCTGGGTAAACGAAACGATAGAGGTCGGCGACTCTCCCTGGCTGGGGGTGGCCGGCGACAATTTCATCGAGTCATAACTGCTCACGAAGCTCATCTAATTTAATAGGGAAACATTTTTTTTATCGTTAGCTTTAAGTAATTACACGAAACAATTTAGTTTCGATTTGGAATATTACGATGCGCTTACCTGGGCCTGTGCGTCGAGCGACATATTCTCAGACTTGAGTCTCAGATCGACGACCTTCAGATCGTCGCTAATGTTACCGGTGGAGGTCTTTTCAGGTCCCTCGGGCCCACAGGAAGTGTCTGTGTGATCGACCACGGAGTGCTGGCTGGTCTCGTCCATCACCTGGTAATGGAAATCCCCATCGTATAACAATCAGATTGCGTAATTACTGATGGTAGAACGTCTTTTGAGTCCGTATGGGTAGGCACCACCACTTTGCCTATTTCTGCCGTGAAGTAGTAATGCGTTTCGGTTTGAAGGGTGGGGCGGCCGTTGTACTGTTAAAAGTGAGACCTTAGAACTCATGTTTCAAGGCAGGTGGTGGCATTTACGTTTTAGATGTGTATGGGTTCCGGTAACTACTTAATGTCAGGTGGGCCGTGAGCTCGTCCACATACCTAAGCAAAAAAAGAATCAGAGCTACACGAAACTATTACCCAAAGAGCCCCCACTCAAAACACGTTGTCACGTGTTTCGGATCGGGTGGTTTATAGATAGGGCAACGCAAAAAATACATTGAAAAAATTAACACATCTAATAAACATTCTCGGAGTAGCTTTCTTCTTTTTAATCGTTTCACTATAGGTAAAGCTAGGGGTAATAGCAAGGAGTAGCTAAAGCGCTAATGCACCTTATATTGCCAAAATTTACTTTTCGATTTAAATGGCCTATCTAATTCGGCTATATGTTGCTTGCTCAGATGCCTTTTATAGAATACAGTCGACTCTCGTTAATTCGAAACTCGAGAGACACTTAAAACATTACGAATTATCGAGTGTTTAAAATATAAAATGGTTCGAAATTTGTCAAGAGAAAATAAAGCTGTCGCGTTGTGGTAATTGAGCGTGCACTGTATTTTTGGTATGAGATATTTATTGTACCTTTATATGACAAATTAACGACTTAATATGAGACTATAAAATTTAGGCATTGCTCTTGGCGACTGGATTTGTAAAGAGATTGGTGTCATGGCGGATGTCGCGCGCTGACATTTTTGCGTTTGGAAACTGAACGCAGTCCTTGTATGAACTATTTACCTCACTCTTGAGTCCGAGAGGCGAGTGTGGGTCTGGCAGGATGACGGAGGGTCTGCGCACGGGCAGGGCGGGCGGCGGCATCGCGCCCCACATGAGCACCGGCCGCGCCTCCTCGCCACCTGTTGCACGCAACACAAAGCTGTAACCCATGTTCCCAAGTGTGGCAGCCCTAACTCCGTGCTTGTGCCTCACTAGCGTACCTCCACTTAGGATTTAGGTGCTTGAGCATTTCCAATTTATTTTTTTTCAATTTTATTTTTTTCAAATTTAGTTTTTGTAATACGTCTTCTTAATAAAAATAATGATTAACATTGTTCAATTACATGAAACACTTTGGTTTCACATAACAATGATTTCATTTGGTTTAAATTTGATTTTTTGAATCGCGTTGGAAAATCAATCATTAACTATAAAACGAAGACAATATTATAACTGCATCATAATGTATAATTATTATGTACATTATTGTATTTAATCGGAAAAAAATATATCTGAAATCAGAAACCCTAAGTCAAATATAAAAACATAGATGAAATGAAAAATTATTATAGTTAAAACAATATGAATACAACCATGCCTTAATTTATGTCAAGAACAGTTTTTTTATAATTCATTGGCATTTACAATTTTTATAATTCTTTACCAATGATTGACACTCTAATGTTATTTGTACAATCATTGACACTGAAACATAATTATTAGCCCTGTAAATTGTAACTTGTATTAATGCAGTAGCTAATTTCTAGCTCTTCTGCTTTATAGTTAAAAAAAAAACCTTTCTTCATTTGTAATTGATATTGTCGCTTTTCCATTTTAAACCTTGTAAAATAGAATAAGGACCAAGATAACATAAAATTCAACGTTGTCTTTGAATAAATAAATTCTTAAATAAATTATTACCGATATAAATAAATTGGAACAAACTCTTGATTTTCTGAATTTTTAAGGCAAAATGCCAAACTCTATTCTGTTATTATTTAAAGTTTCTTTTCGTTAATTCTCATTACCGTTTTTTTCAATTTAATCGTGTCACTCATTTTAAAGGGAATTTTAGAATATTTTTTGTATTTACGGTTCGCAGTAAAATCGATTGAAGTTCAAAACTGTATGGTTCATGTTTGTTAGGCAACCTTAGAAAGCACCTTAAGTGGAGATACGCTTCCAAGGGGGTTCAAATAGAGTGAAGCACGATTAATTTCTAGCTAGATGTTGGGAGGTTATGTGCAGTTTCAACCTGGAATCGATGTGTTGTGTCGGTGGGTAGTTATATAGCTCTCTGTAAAAGTGGATTATTGTTTTTTTTTTTTAACTATAATTTTATGAATAAAATTTGAATATGTATTTTTATTTATTCACAAAGACCCGGGAAAGTTACAAAAATTGTATTTTATTTCAAAGATATTCTTGTATTTCACATTTAGTTTCAATAAAAACCCGTTCAGCCACATCTGACGAAGGATATTTATTATTATTAATTATTTTGACACCTTTGGGCACCGTCAAACTAGGCGTTATTTTTTTTAAAACAGGTAAACTTTTTTTTTTTTTGTAAATATTTAATCAATTTTCTTTAGATATCCATTATTAATTTTTAATTTAAGCTTACTAAAATTTATAAAATTAAAAAATTTGGTTTATTTATAAAATTATACGTTGAAGTGCTTTTGTCGATTTATTATGGAAATATCCAAATTAAATCGGGATAATCGAAATTTACTTTTTGTTAAAAAAATGCTTTTCTCTTTGATGCTGTGTTGTTTTTATTGTAAAGATAAGATGAGTGTAGTTGCGTGAGTGTGTTGCACTGTCGAATGTATATGTGATCAAAACTCATTTTATAAATACATTATGAATACACGTATTTTTTAAAACAATTGATATTCGATGTCACGTTTTTTTTAAATATAACTCAATATTATGTAAGACAATCAACAAAAAATTACTATTATGTAATATGACAGTTTTTTTTTTTACTTTAATAGAATACAAGTGAAGCTAGATATGTATATATTTTGTTGTATTAGTGTTATCGACAGTGCGTCGGTGTGTAGTGTGTCGGTTTGTAGCGTGTCGGTGTGTAGTGTGTCGGTGTGTAGGTTGTCGGCTTAAAGTGTGTCGGTGTGTAGTTTGTCGGCTTGAAGTGTGTTGGTATGTAGTTTGTCGGCTTGAAGTGTGTCGGTGTGTAGTTTATCGGCTTGTAGTGTGTCGGCGTGTAGTATGTCGGCTTGAAGTGTGTGGGTGTGTAGTTGGTCTCCTTGAAGCGTGTCGGTGTGCAGTTTGTCGGCTTGAAGTGTGTCGGTGTGTAGTTTGTCGGCTTGTAGTGTATCGGTGCGTAGTGTGCGTATGCGTGCGTGTCAATACCGTGCTGGCGCGGGTCAGCGGGCAGCGGCGGCGCTCGGCTGTGGTCGCTACCTAGACAGACCTAGCTTGAACAAAAAGGAAAAAAAGAGAGAGTACGCCGTTTACGCATCAGTCATTTCTTCCAAAAACTTGTTGCTCATAAATATATATATCTATATGTATCTTATTTAAAATAAAAATAAAGAAAATCATGCAGACACTACAACCATTGAAAGCATTGCGCGGGTGCCGTCAACCAAAGCTATGTATGTATATATTTATTGTTAGTTAACTAATATGCTTAGTTTAAAACATAGAATGCACATTCGAACTGGACAACATGTCATGCTATTAACAGGATCGATTCGGTTGAAATCAATCTGTTGTTATGTAATAATGAACTCTATGATACAATTGAGATAAGTGTTAATTTCGCAACATTAAATCGATCTTGATATAAACCAGTGTTAATGCGCAGGACGAGCAGCAGTTCATCGCTTCTCTATAGATTAAAAAAAAGCTGTGATGAAACGACAAAATATTTCTTTTAAATATGTGTTAGTGTAAAATTAGCACTTATTTTTACAACATCAGCGAGATTGAGAAATTTCATGTTTTTTTTTTCTGTTCATAAAATTAATAAATTCGGTTACATTAATGTCTCAATGTCGCTAATTAAGGTGAAAAGCAAAAAAGTGATGAAAAATGAAGCCAAAATTGTTCAACAATGCTATTTGAATGTTCGACCATAGACAAAGAAAATTTTAATTATTTAACTTCTATATACTTTTTTGTTACTACTTAATCTATGATTGTACTGTAGTGCAAGCTATTTTTGTATAAATAACATTGGCTTACGTATGACGTTTGGCCTCACGGTAAGCTACGACATTTAGATGAATAAATACACCAATCAAACATCCGGGCACCGTATCATCAGCAATTTTGTATTCCATCGGCACATGGAGAAGCGGACATCTTAGTTCACATGCTCTTCACTAACATGTTCGTGAGGGTAACAATGACATTTAGAGAAGCGTCTGTCGTTTCCGTTTCTATAAATTAAAAATTGAACTAGACTTGAAAATAAACATGGCCGTTCGTTTGACGTTGACACATGTCATTCGGTGACACGATTTAATTATTTTTTTTGGATTTTATGGCCTGGTAACGAGACCTTTAAGCCATAACACGATTTAAAAAATTTGGAAAAACAAAAACGGAGACGAATCTCGCAACACCGACATGGTGTCCCCGGTGACGGGCGGACAGTACCGAAGCGGGTGGGGGGGTAGGGCTGGCGGGCGTTACCTTGCGAGTGATGGCGCGAGCAATGTAGGGGGCCCGTGTCGAGGGCGGGCGGCGTGTAGTAGAAGCAGTGCGGCTCCGACGCCTTGCCGCCCGACCTCACGAACAGCTGCACCGCCACCGCCTCGCTCAGGTCCTGTCGCCCGTACGCCGGCACGCAGCACACCAGGTGCGTCTGAGAACAACACACTCGTGTCAATTCGGCGCTGGTCACGGTGATACTAACCTGACTCCTTAAAACAAAAACCAGGCGGCAACACCGAAGACTCGTAATAATGACAAATAATCTAAAATTCGTTTCAAATAAGAATGTGAATAAAGTTGCGCGATTTTTTGACCCAAAAGGTGTCAAATCGAAAAAAAATAGGTAGTCAGTAATGAAAGGTAGGAATTTATAAATATTTATTTATAATCTAAATCTTCGAGTTTGCCGATTCCACTCATCCCACTGCTTGAGTAATCATCATCATTGTCGCCCATCCATAAATTATAGGGCGCGACAGTATTACAGCCTTGATTTTTAAATAGGTGTTTTTTTATTTATTTAAACATTTCAAGACAATTATGTAAGTGTGTATGGTTCATTAAAACGAACATTTATTTATAGTCTTCATAATTAAGCAAAAAATTCAATGACAAAAAAGAAAATAACATTTTTTTTGTTGTTGTCCATACTTTTTTATCGAACTTTGACAGATCAAGGTCATTGACGTGCACATTCATAATTGAAAAGCACTATATAGCACGCGATGTGACAATTGAAATACACCAACGCGTGAAGTCAATGACCTCATGTGGCGCGGGAGGGTCTTGAAACTACCTTCGTTTTCGATTTTTTATTTTTAAATATTATTTTTTCAACTTTATAGGAAAAGAAGTAACGAAACAAAAGAGAATACATAATAAATTAATCTTAAATCTTGAGGAAGCAGTGGTTATGGTCGATATTCGATCAAATCAAATCAAAAAATTTTGGGCGATCATTGAGCGAACCACTAGTTTGTACTAAATATGCAATATTTATGTTTAGTTTAGCAAAATAATACTAAGGCAGTTATTGAGACACATTGTTCACTATTTCTTTCTCGGCCCCGCGAAGAGTTCAGACATTGTGTATTCCTTCTAAGTATTATTCCGTTTTCGTTCAAAACATTCAGCAACAATCACGAATCATTCGTTACATACCTGTTGCAAAAACTCTTTGTCAGGCGTGACTTCTTCCTCCCAAGTCGTGCGACCCTCGTGCCTCTGACAGAACACCACCTTGGTCTCCTTGAGGAAGTTCTTGCCGAGCAGGTATAATTCCAGGCCTCCGGTGGCCGGACACGAGACTAATGACTTTCGGCACACCTCTGGTACGCCCGGCGGTTGTGCTGTGGAATACCATAGAATTGAAAGGGGCATCACAAATTATTCAATGTTAATTGCTGTATCAACTGAGCTTGAAAAAACATTGAAGACGATCACGCGTCGCTCTAACTTTAAGAAAATGCTGAAGACACGACACTCGTAATGTCCACCACAGCTTTACCAAGTTTCAAGTCATTCGTGATGATACTCACTGCATATGATCTGCGTGGAGCAGACCTGTAGCGTCTCCCGGTGTCCTGCGGCGTTGACGATGTCGGTGCGGAACACCATGCGGCATCGCGTTGACTTTTTCTTGCCGCGGGACACGTGGCTGGCGCTGCTCACCGCCCCCACGCTCCCCACGCCCCCCACGCTTCCCACGCTCCCCACGCCGCCCAGAGCCTCGCCGAAGCGGTGCTCCACGTCCACGTTGCGCTCCTGGAAACGTCGCAAACATAAATTTACGAAGTTAATCATTTCAACACCAACAAGTACCACGTTCAGATAAACATCCAGTAAACTTCCCATGTTTCGATTAGCACCATGATATCTCATTCTTCATAACAAATTTCAAACAAGCTTTAACGAAGGTGAGCTGCTGTGGGGTGCTCCTGTTACCACCGATGCCCATGGGCGACGGTCGCCGTTAACCCCCGGGGGATTCGAGTATTAATATATTATAACCCTTATAATTACATTAATAAGTGATCAAGATTTACGTGTCCATTGCTATGTTTTTGTTTCCAATAATTAGTGAGAACTTCAATCAGACTAATCAAATGTAATGACATTGAATAGATCCTTTATGGTATCGACAGGATTTAATTATCCTCTTAATCAATTAAGATCTAGATCAAAGTCAACAATAAAACGACCTTCCAAGTTCTCTTACCTTGAGTATACCAACGCAGTCGCACGTAACCTTCCAGTCCTTGGCCGGCTCCAAGTCTATCTCTATGATAACAGTTCCATCTTCCTTCCGTTCCTTGCACGGCGTCGAGTTCTTCCCGGAGACGCGGCAGGCCTGGTAGAACATGTGAGGTTGCACTCGTCCTGTGTCTGTGCCTATAAATACCTGGAAATCAGTGAAAATATTAGCAAAATACTCTTTATTTTAAGAGTGACTAGCGACCCGCCCTCGTTTCGCTTCAGAAACTGTAATTTATTATTGATTTCTCCACTATTTAATGGATGTTATTATACATATAAACCTTCCTCTTCAATCACTCTATCGATTAAAAAAAAACGCATCAAAATCCGTTGCGTAGTTTTAAAGATTTAAGCATACATAGGGACATAGGGAGAGAGAAAGCGACTTTGTTTTATACTATGTAGTGATTAACACGTTTACTACCATGTAGGTTACCGGTGCCCTACGCGACGTAATAAAGCAATTATGTCGATTTCTGTTATGCTGGGGCTACATAAGCGGGCTACGGCGAATATTCGTGTTATCGCGATGAGTGTGACCGAGTAGATCGTTGCAGCGCGTAGTATTTTGGGCGAAGACGATGTACTATCGGGGCACTGTCGGTAAACTGACGCGTGTCAAAGGGATTTGTCGCGACAATATTCGCTTGGGTGGCTAGTGGCTACCCTACGTCACTTGAGTGTCGTCCAGACTCTGATATGGTACAAACGTGCTCATTTTCTTGTACACCATAGAGTGGAGTAACAAAAAAGTGTTAGAATTCATTCTATTGTATTTAAATTACGTCTCTGTCGCACGGCACACCGCAACACAACCCGCACGATGTATCGCGTCAACGCGACACAAATCTTAGCCCAGCGTAATGTAGACAAGAACATTGCGTATGCCCGTACGCCATGTTTTTAGCGCGGCAATGCGACACGACTCTTCGCCTGCCAATGTAGCCCCAGCATTACTAAATCGTTGGAATATTTAGTAGACTCTGCGAAAGACGAATCTGAAGATACAGAGAATGAATCTATCATTAACAGATATATAAGACTAAAACAACCATTGACAAATAAAAGAAGGCAAAGTTAGGCCATCCAGGCGCCTTAATAATAGAAATCGACATAGTTACTTCAGTGCGTCACGTAAGGAATCTATATGGCAGTCAAGGGGTTAAGAAAACATAAGCGAATACGGTTGGATTGTTGCTTATGTCATAGACAATAGGTACGAATACGTCATGTTTCGTATGCTAAAACTGAAATAATTTAGGCACGCACCTATTTCTGAACTTTGAATCGATTGATGTTCTAAAACATTCGTATTGCACAATCCCGCCTATTGCTACTGTGAATCTGAAGGAAGGTAGGGTAGCCGTTTATTCAAAGTAATTCAGTCTAGAACGTCGCAGATTGGACGACAGAGGTCATATTCAAAGTGTCTTCAGAGAGTCCATTATTATACATACATATTAAACACACGACAACGGAAGGTAGAATGATTGAAACGAGATCTTTACATTCCATTTAGACATTTGAAATGCCTACAATTGCACAGTTTTTATCGCACTAAGGCTTACACTAAAGTCAGTGTGACAAATATCAACATTTTTTATTGCTTAGATGGGTGGAAGAGCTCAAGGCCCGCCTGGTGTTAACTGTTTACAGCAGCCCATAGACGTCAGCAACGTAAATGCAGTCATCGTCTGCGGTAGGCAGCGGCTTGGCTCTGCCCCTAGCATTGCTGAAGTCTATGGGCGACGGTAACCACTCACCATCAGGTGGGCCGTATGCTCGTCTGCCTACAAAGGCAAGAGAAAAAAAAACCACCCTGAAACACATGTTCTAAGGTCTCAGTTGTTACATACAACGGCTGCTTGATTTGATTTGATTTGCCCCACCCTTCAAACCGAAACGCATTATTGCTTCACGGCAGAAATAGACAAAAATCTACCGCATAACGCTAAAAAATTCATTTAATTTAATCTCACCTGTAATACGGCCGGCTTATCGTAGCCAACTAATTTGACCATCGGAAAACCGGTCCCGGAGTTATCTTTGACGGCTCCCCGACTGCCTTCAGTCTGATATCTAAAAACCAATAAAACATGTTTTGGTACCTAACATGGTTTTATTTCACGCAGATATGTATTTCCCTGGATTTCTTTATCTATAGGTACTAATATTATAAAGCTGAGGAGTTTGTTTGTTTGAACGCGCTAATCTCAAAAACTACTGGTCCGATTTGAAAAATTCTTTCAGTGTCAGATAGCCCATTTATCGAGGAAGGCTACTATATAACATCACGCTAAGATCACCACGCTAAGATCATCACGCAGGCGGATCACCAATAAAGAATGTTTCAAAATCGGGGTTTTTTCGCTTTTGAGAGCTTCCGCTGCGTGCGCTGCAGAAACGATTAAAGTTTCGCTAAAGTAATGTATGACAGAATAGTTCCCCTTTAAAAAATCTAAAAAAAAGTCCGCGACAGCATATGTCTATATATTAAGGTTGGCTCTCTATAACGTGTTTTATGCTAACCAAATTTGTTCTAAAATAAAGCATTATTTGTGAACTATTCCACGCGGACGAAGTCGCGATCAAAAGCTAGTTTATTTATAATAAGAGACTGACCTCGCTCTGTGTTGAGTTTCAGGCTGGCACAGTATCTGTAGCTCCACAGTGCCGTCCCTTGATTTGTTGGTGAGTGGAGCGGCGAGGCCCGGCGGTCCGGTCTGTGTCATGGCAGCCAGCGCCCTCCGCCTCGCCATGGCCTGTGCTAACTTCCCTCCGTATTTCCCGGCTAATTTGCCTCCAAGTTTCCCCCCCGGTCCGGCTAGTTTTCCTCCCCCGGGGTACTTATTAGCTAGTTTCCCTCCACTGCCGAGTTTTCCACAAGACCTATACGGATCTTGAAACCTCTTCCCTGGCGACTCGGTGATGTTTGGACTAGATATGCTGCAGCCCGGCCTTATTCTGTAATAAAGCGATACATGCGAATGAGCCATAATGTTCGTCGGGGCCACGACTAAAGATATAATTTTCGTAAACGCACCATGAATTATCAATCTTCAAAATTAAAGCGTACTGAAATTTCTTGTAATATGTTTTCATTCAATCGAACAATAATTAAATTTTTAAAACATATTTCAAAGAGGCAAGCGTTATGGTGGGGATGCGATGCCTTCGGTAAATAATGCTTCGGTCATACGCAATTACGTGCAATGAGCATGCTTCTTTTTACAGGATTAGTGTTCGTGATCGAGCACAAGAAACGATCAGTTATTATTTTTGTTAGTTTGAAAATTAAACTTAATCTATCGATTTTTGCTTCCGCGTTCTAATTGAACGTTGGGATTTACTTGGTACATTGACGTCACATACGTCGTGTTTTTTTGTGTGAGTAGTGATTGTATTAGTGGCGTCAACATACACGGGGACTGGTAGTGCTGATGCTGGCTGCACTCCGGCGGGCTGGACTCCGGGGGGGACGAACGCGTAAGCATCGGTAGCGTTGTCGCATTCGATCTTAACGGGCATCTCCGACTCGCCGCGATGCCGTTTCAACTCCGGATGTTCCCAGTCCTCCACAGTGTCCGACAATCTGCACACCAGTCGTTACAGCTCATGTTAATATTCCTTGATAATGCTGCACTATCAAGGTGAGATACAAATTTGTGGTTTTGGCGTAAATTTTGTGAGACGTACACTGGCCTAGCTAAGGTAGCTTGTCTAAAGAACGAGCAAATGCCGTATAAAATCTGTACCAACCAAAATATGGCAATGCACGCTGACAAAACAAATAAAGCACTAAAACCATAATGATAAGTCTTTGATTTGATAGGCATCATAATTACAAACCTAACAATGCGCGCAAAAATAACAGATAATCTAAGCATTAGATACATAGTTTTAGTTCATTGAGTTGGTACGGAGACAAGCAAGTTGTGTGAATCATATTAATTACCACGTGGCCTGCACGATACATTCGTATCATCTGAAGACTTTATCCGAGTTTGATAGCCACGTAAGCATCGTGATAAGATCCTCCTTGATCTAGTAGCTCGGATATCTATTTATTATCCGGATTATTATTTAAAGCCGGATGAGGTCATACTACTATCACTTGTAGCTGACATCATAACGCTCCCTCTAATTATAATGTAGACGCTGCAAATAATTTGGAAGGATCGAAGATTCAGTATTGCAATTCGGTTGACCATGCATGCATGCGTAGGTAGGTGTCTTTGGCTAGCGGGCCCAACTGAGAAACGTCTCTACAAAAGTCATGCTGATTAATTTCCTCGCTGCTGTCTTTCTGCTCGCCTCAAAAAAGAAGCCAACTAAAAACATTTTTCTTTAATAAAAAATCTCGTAGTATTTTTTTCATCTCACATGCAACTCTTGGACATTCCCAACAATGATATAAAACAGGCCTGAATAGACGGTTGTTATAAAACATTCGTCGAACACTTTTTATTGTGCTTTAATTTACCACGTTTTTAGTTGCGCTTCAGACAAAATGTGTTCATGTAGAATTTCGTAACTGATTTCCTGATGATTTAAATCTGAACATAGTTCAGGATCGAATCACAAAAGGAAAACAGAATTAGTTCGGTTTTTAAAACTGCGGCGTAACTAAAAAAGCATTGATATAACATAACATCCGTGCAACACAAAAAGCGAATGAAGGTGGTAGCCCTCTGGTTAGTTCCGTATATACATGTTCAAACTGTTTAGTTAATCTAGAGATATAGTGGCACAATGTCCAGGTGTCCAGTTTTTTAAAACTCATTGAACAATGATTCCACTTCATTACAACGAATTAAGACTTTGATCTGTTCATCAAACTGGAATGCATCACTACTTCTAGGCAGGATGTTATTAAAAAAAAAAGCAAAAGCAGTTCCATGGGAACACGACACAGACCTCAGTCGGTACGAGCACACCGAGCGACCTTTACATGGCATGACTTTTAGGGATTTAAGTTTATAGGAAGGGACCGATAATTTAACTAAAGACATAAAGGTCACTCTGGTCTGGTCTCGTCACTTCAGACCGGCGCGATGCTGTCACCAACGCAACTTCCCAAGAGACCGTTGTTTTTAAAACATCCTTCCCGAACTGCGCATATGGCGTGGTGCTGCGTCTTCATATTCTATCAGGCCTGATGCCCCGCACGAATCATTACGCAAAAAACCACGGTTCGATCCTCGGGCAGACTTTGTCTTGTGTACCAAACATGTTTTCACGAACGGCTTTAGCGTGTGCGTGATGCGTTAGACACTGACACGTAATTGTGTAACCGTCGGTCGAGTTTATCTAAAATTGAACGTGCCTTGAAGGTCGACCAGAGAATTCGCGTAAAAATCACTCTCGACTCATACATCTAGGTTTAGTTTTAAATCTATAAATAGTTTTTTATAGACAATTAAACGACACTTTACTGGTGGTAAGTACCTCTTGTGAGTCCACGCAGGGAGGTACCACCACCCTGGCTATTTCTGCCGTGAAGTAGTAATGCGTTTTGGTTTGAGGGGCGGGGCAGGTTCAGTTGTAACTATACTTGAGACCTTAGAAGTTATATCTCAAGGTGGGTTGCGTATTTACGTCGTAGATGTCTATGGGCTCCAAAACCACTTAACACCAAATGAGCTGTGAGCTCGTCCACCCACCTACGCAATAAAAAAAATAAAAAAACGCCTTGCATTTGATCCTTGATTTAGAATTGATGGTCCTTGTTCCGTGCGGAATGTAATAGAACTACCAGTACTGAAGTTAGCGCCCCTACCTACTAAGGACTGCCAGATTCGTGTGATCAATAGGTTTGTTTGTCTCTGTGTTTAATATCTATAATGAATACATTTAAACGTATATAAAATACTACCAGTCTCTAGTTCCAATAGTACAGGGAATCCAGTTTTGGGTCAGACGACTAAGATGAGATCATCTGACCGCAAGCTAGAATAATTTAGATGATTTGTTCCCGATTATTTATTTTACTGAAAGGTCCAAGAATGGTTTAAACGTTTTAAATTTTAAAGTTTAAACTCAAGCAGGTAGCAGGTAACAGGTACATACAGGTAAAACTTGTAATTTAAAATAATCAGCATTCAAGGTCCCTTCAGTTAGGATATTCACCTGTATGTATTACGGAAGCACATTGGGTAATAAAACCAAACCCGCAAAAATTATAATTTGTCTAATTATTGGTGATAGGGATCTTCATTTTTTATTTTTTTTATTGTTCTTGTAGCCAGACGAGCACACGGCCCACCTGATGGTGATTGGTCCCCGTCGGCCATGGACTTCAGCAATGCCAGTGGCAGAGCCAAGCCGTTACGTACCGTTAAGTACTCTCCACGAGTCTCGTTTGAAGAAGGACATGTCATAGCGCTCGGGAAACACCGTGGAGAGGAGCTCATTTCAAAGCCGGATGGTACAGACAAAAAAGATTTCTGGAAAAGCTCTGCGGATGGACGAAGTGGCTCCAGGTAGTATGAATGAACTCTACTCCGGTGGCGGGCGATGCGATAGTAAAAATGAGATGTCGGGATCATCTTAAACAATTCCTCAGAGCACTCCCCATGGAACATACGGTACAAAATACAGAGGGAACCGAAGTCCCTCCGCAGACCCAGAGGTTCCAAACGATCCGTGAGAATGCGATTATCGACAATTCGAACGACCTTCTTCTGAAGCCACTTGGAGATTTTGTGAACCGACATGGGTAGTTACCATCGCCCTGCCCATTACTGCCGTGAAGCAGTAATGCGTTTTCGTTTGGGTGGCGGCTTTTACGTTTTTAACTTCTATAGGCTCCGCTGATCATTCAACACCAGGTCGGCCATGAGCTCTTCATTTCTTCATTTTAACACCAAGTGATTATCGAAGTAATAGAAAATAAATACAAGTCTTACTTATTGTGCGCACACTCCAAATACCAAATATCTTTGACAAAGATATTCAGACTTCGACCGGGAAACGAACATGGACCATCTAGTATCTACAGTCAGTCAAGACAATTATTTTAAACGTATATAAAAGGTGATTATTTAAAACGTGTAAATACTGAATCATTACTGTATACCGTATCATCTGGCGTCTATTTATAAATTTTACAATATCCGATTTCTCGTATACTGTGGTTTTCGTGAACACGGGTGATCTTTCGCCGCCCGAGACCGTGGCAAATTGTTAAAAAACCACACGTAATTATCAATTCCACAGTAACCATCAAATAAATACAAATATATTTGAATAATGCGACGTCAGCGGACGACGGGCCTGAGACAAGGGAACATTATACGCATTTCTCAGTGAATGTAATTGTACTTAATTATGTTGTGTTCATTAATTGAATGCATACATATAAACGTAGTGTGCATAACAGTTTAATGAAATCATGATAAATCTTATCATCATCATCATGATCAATCATCATGATCATCATTTAACGGCCGTCTGGTGTAGTCGTAAGTGACATGGTCACTACACAAGGGGGTCGCGGGTTCGAATCCCGCCAGGGGAAGATATTTGTATGATAAATATAAATGTCTTTTCCAGGGTTATGGATGTATATTAAATATATGTATGTGTATAATAAAAATCTTACATTTATTTCCGTTGACTGGTACCTGTAACACAAGTTCTTTACGAACTTATCACGGGACCAGTTAGCTTGGCGTGATTGTTAGTAAAATATTTATTTATTATTATTATTATAGGTGGCTAAGGATTCGCCGCTAATGGCGAACCGCGGTGATCATTAATGATTATTGCTGAAAATTCAATGTGAAATTTTTTATAGTAATCCTTTCATTAAAGATGACGTAAATCGAATTAGCGCGTATTTATTAGTGACAAAAAATACCTTATTTAAATTAAAGTGAATACATTCAGTATTAGTTCATACTCTAGGATGGAATTAGTATTTTTTTATGTTAATTCACAAAGCACGAACCATATACATGCGTTAGTGTTCAACAGCTAACATTATGAGAACATTCTAGACGAATTCTTCTTTGATTGATTCACTAATAAATTGACGAAACGCAAAAACAACTATTGTTGGTGTACGAGACATAAAAAAAAATGAGCAATGGAACGTGAGCGCGCGACAAACACAAAAGCGTGTGGGATAGAGAAGATTACCTGTTGACTGGATCGGTCCCTAGGCCGCTGTCGTTACTGTTCTCGCAAGGCTCCGGAGGCCGCAGAGAGTGTGTGTGCGCATAGTGGGCAAGCTTCCCGAATTTACCCAAGTGAGACAGTTTCCCCGGGTGGGCCATTTTGCCGGCGTGTACCATTTTCCCGGAGAAGTGCGTTTTGCCGGGATGGGCACGCTTATGGGGCGCTCTCATCACCTTCCTGTGGACGCGAGCGCTCATCGTTGGTGCAGTTGACATAGTCATTTTCATGCCTGCCGACAGAAAGAGAATAAAAATTAGTTCTTTAAATTTTTATTGTCCAAATGTCTAACCGAGGATCATGATTTTAAATTTAAGGGTTTATGTTATCTTTATTATCGTCAAATAATCCTTTATGTATTCGAAATTATAATTAAGGTAGACAAGTTAAATAGAACGAAAATGTTGTTAATTAGGCCCTTTGACCAATGAATAACTAGACCAAACATGTCTCAAATGAGGTATAAATCTAGATAGTATTTTATAACGGCTCTCCTTAACCGGTACGCATAAATACTTTGCGGCAGAAGTAGGCAGAATATTTCAATTCCGTGGGACCGACAATACGCCCTATATAGTTGAGGACGACACGGCTAACACGACTTGCTTTATCACAAAAACTTTGGTTAAGTAAGTTGTCAATATATCATTAATTGATAGGAAATACTTATGATAATGTGCTATGAAATCATTACTGTCTTGAGGTACAACACTGCAGCCCTTCAGCAGCAGCGCTGGAGCCCTTCGTCCAAGCGACGGGTTCGACGAGAACGGTGACCGGTGCTTGTAGTACCTAGAAGCACCGTTAGTGGATCGGGAGGATCCGAAATGACGTGTTTTGAGCGATGTCGACTGCTTTCCATTCTTTCAGCAGGATCGGGAATGCGAGAAGACGGTATGTTTTCACGTCACATGCATTTATTTAAAGCTTTCTTATTTTCGTAACGTACTTTCGTATTTTCTTCCTTATCTACAAGTACAGCAATGACTTGTTGTTAGTATAGCGGACGCGGCGCGGTTAACTTTAACAGAATCGAAATGAACAAAAACTATATATCATATGTTAGATTAGATAGAAGTGATAAAACATTATTGTATTATTGTTATTATTAGTTCAAAATATGTTGGTGTAGGCCTAATTCTGATAACTGTTGATAAGTGCTTTATCGATATATCGTTGGGAGCTGTTAGGTAGTGGAACGCAAAACGTGAATTCAGCTGCTACTGAGTATCTATTCTATAATGCAATGCATATGAAAACTCCAATCATTTCAACCAAATTCAAAGAAATCATTATTCGGAAAAAAAACCTCCACTCGGCAGAGCTAAACAATTTCCTCGAGCGAGGTGAAAAAGAAACTGTCAAAATCAACGTCGATGCGTACGTAGCCTTCAGGAAATCGAGAAAAATCATTAACATAAATTGTATTTCGAGTGCAAGTCATACCGAAGTCAGATTTATCGTAATAAAAATTGTCCTTTTTTTTTTCTTTTCCTACCTATCCGGTTGCCTTAGAGGGCTATGCCAGCGTTGCCGAACGGTGAGCTCACGGAGCTCAAACCTGACGAAGTTGCTAACACTGGCCCTAGCAAGAGCCGTGCCTCGCAGGATCTACCACCGGATCGGAAACGCGACACACTGAGAACATCCGGCGAGAAACGCAGTGGGCTGTGTCTGTGGGTTAATTGACTTTTTTTTTTTTTTATTGCTAGATGAGTGGACGAGCTCACAGCCCACCTGGTGTTAAGTGGTTACTGGAGCCCATAGACATTTACGACGTAAATGCGCCACCCACCTTGAGATATAAGTTCTAAGGTCTCAAGTATAGTTACAACGGCTGCCCCACCCTTCAAACCGAAACGCATTACTGCTTCACGGCAGAAATAGGCAGGGTGGTGGTACCCACCCGCGCGGACTCACAAGAGGTCCTACCACCAGTAAAACACTAGCCGAACCCTTCGACCAGATCGGTGACCGGTGCTTGAGGTACCTAAAAGCACCGTTAGTGGATTGGGAGGATCCGAAATGACGTGTTTTGCTGCTTCATGGCGAAAGACTGTTGAAACATAATGCGCAACTAAGGTCATTAAATATTGGCAGACACGAACCAATTTGTCACCCGCCTGACAACAACGCACATCCTTCAGACATTACATAATGTTTCGAGGAAGCTGACTCACGGCTCAGATCGCAATCACGTTTTTATAGTGATGGCTATAATTCGCGATCGTAAAACTATAGCGATCGGGAATGAATAAGTAACGCGTTTGATCGACATTCGAAACGGTTCGGCCGGGCGGCGCGTGCACGTTGTTTAGGGATGTTTCTCGAATATAAAAACAATACGAAAAAATTGTTTTAACCCGACAGATAATTTTTTTTTTTGTATTTATAAATAAATAATAAAACCTATAGGTTTTTTTTTATTGCATAGATGGATGGACGACCTCACAGCCCACCTAGTGTTAAGTGGTTACCGGCGCCCATAGTCATCTACAACGTAAATGCCGGCAGTCATCTTGAGATATGAGTTTTGAGAGTATAGTTACAACGGCCGCCCCAACCTTCAAACCGAAACACATTACTGCTTCACGGAGAAATAGGCAGGGTACCTACCCGAACGTACAAGAGGTTCTACTACCATTTAAAAATATCCAAAATATATACTTTAAAATATATGTATAAGGCGAATTTAGGGTGGACCGTTATTTCCTATCTGTTAATTACCTGTTAAGTTATCCAACGTTGGCAATAATTATTATATTCTGTTGAGTTATTAAAATGCTAAATTTTAAGCTATTGGATAGCTTTTATAGCGGGCTTTGAGCGCGGCGACCGAATCTAGAAATTCCGTAACGAAAATAAAACCTAAAACCCCCCACTCCGCTTACCATGTAGCTCGCGTTCAACACATTCACACGTTGCGCTTGTATAGTGTTAGTGAATAAGCGCGCGGCGTAACGTCGCAGTGCATGCGCATCATGAAAAGTCTGTCCATCTCTCTCTCACGCGGTCTAGCTTATGAGTGTGAAGGGGACAGTTAATGTTTTGCTTTTGTTCATGTTTACAAATATAGCGTGGTCTTATTTTATTATTGTTTTAATATTAAATTATTATTATCTAATTATAATTGCATAAGTTGATAAAAAAGCTATGCAACAGCTTTACCGCAGCAGTCCCCGAGTGCCACACGTGTTTTTATAATTTAGAATCTCCATCAGAATCGTCTTACGAATACGATTAAAATAAAGTTTATTTCGGAACGAGCTGTTCTATAAAATACTTCGCTTCTTGTTCAAGTCTTTGTATCAATTAATTTCAAAACAATATTAATTGAAGTATCAAAATAAAAGAGTCAATGTTATTATCTTATACCTTTATGTGAGCAATTCTTGTATATATGTATATATATAATCTGAATCTCGGAAACGGCTCCAACGATTTTCATAAAATTTAGTATACAGGGGATTTCGGGGGCGATAAATCGATCTAGCTACGATTTATTTTCAGAAAATGTTATTTTCTTCGTGTTTTCAATAATCAACTTTATCGATAATGAACTTTATGACTCTTCCCGACAGCTATTGGCGAATAATAATACTATTTTTCTTAATTGAGAGGAACTAACTGCTTTAAAGACACAACAAGATGGCGTTACCAAAAAAAAAACCGTCATCATCTAGTTACTTATTATCTTTCATCCGCACATGTCTAAACATTATTCAATTGGTTCGTTTCATGCCGTAACCTAATAAACGTTTGTATAACACGGATATTAAGTGAATTACGTATTAGCCTACAAAGTGATATTGCCAATAATCAGTGAGTAGCCGCGTACAATAATTGTTTGATAACGATATTATTTTTATGAGTTTGCGACGTGGTGATATGAATAATGGCGCCGGTTACAATCCCTCGCCGCTCGTTTTTGGAGTTCCGTCGTCAGTGTGCTTAGAGCGAGTTTTTTAACGTTCTCGATAGCGTAAAAGTTAGCTCATATTTGTATGGAATGGGATCGTTTGCGTACGTTTGCCGCTAGGGGCGCTGTTCCAACTGCATACAAAATTGGCTTAACTTTTACGCTATCGAGAAAGTTAAGAAACTCGCACTAAGCACACAGATGGCAAAAAAAAACCAACGGTTTACCAGCGTTATGGCTGGGGATATGAAATAGTTACAAATATTCATATCATGTGAATACCGCCGCTACTTAAGTCATGAGATTGTGAAGTCTCCAATTTTGTATATTTTTTATTGCTTAATCTTATAAACAAACAGTTTTTTATTCCTCAGATGGGTGGACGAGCTCATGGCCCACCTGGTATTAAGTGATTACCGGAGCCTATAGACATCTATAACGTAATACCGCCACCCACCTTGAGACACGAGTTCTAAGGTCCCACTTTCAACAGTACAACGGTTGCTCCGCCCTTTAAGCCGAAGCGCATAACCGCTTCACGGCAGAAATAGGCAGAGTGGTGGTACCTACCCGTGCGGACTCACAAGACGTCCTACCACCAGTTAAACCTGTTCTGTGGGTACAATACCTCACAACACATGTCTGAATATTCTAACCAGAGCGTATGATTGCCACGCGCCGGCAATAGCCATGAGTGGTACCAGAAACACGTCCCTCCTAAATTTTCAAAATTCCCGACAGAAACATGTAAGGTACGTTTAAAAAAAATAGAGTATCCGAACCCCGGTAATGCTCGACACGAGTACACCTTATCATTGCCACCGCTGACTACTCCCCGAATCCTGACCATGCAGGAGCCAGTCACCGTCGACGCCCTAGACACGTCCTTACGGATCCATCGGATCCAATAAGCCTTATATTAAAAACCTTTAGCTCTAACACTAGGAGTAGGGACCCCGGTAACCGTACTCGTCGAACTCGGCAAAGAGTTCGACGTGCAACCAAACCTAAACATAAACCCGCTGAGTTTCTCGCCGGATTTTCTCAGCGGGTCGCGATTCCGATCCGGTAGTAGATTCATTCGCGAAGCAGCTACTCTTGAGTTGTTAGGTCTCCTTTGGAGGCGAAATAAACTTACTAGAATAATAGAACTTAATTATTTTTTTTTATTTCGCTTTGCCCGTACGCAACGGCTCGATAATATCTGCAAATGTACTCCAGTGCACGATGTTATTAAAAACTTTCAAAAGAGTAGAGTCTATGAGTATAAATATTTAAATTTAAAACATTAATTTTCGATTTTCAAATTCAATCAAATAACAAAGTACTTTAAAACGAGTTTCCCTTTGTTCCGTGTTTCTTGTAAACTTGTAAAATTCCAGAATAATTGAGTCAAATCCCTCTTTGTCTGAAGCAATCGTAAATTATTTCAATAAAAGCCGAATGGAATTAAATACTTTCGTAAGATGTTACACGGAATTCTATCAAACATTTTGTAGATATCGAAGTTCGTATTGTAACTTGTATCTTATCTTATCTTACATTAATAAAAAGTATCATTTTCTAATTTATCAACAGAAATAGCCCCAGTTAACTTCTAAATTTCCGGGAAAACAACTTCGGGACTCCCGCTGTAATGGTACCGTTCGAATCCCGCAAGAAGGTTTGAATTATTACCGGAAAAATGAAATTTTTCGTAATGACTAGTGGTAGGGCGTCTTGTGAGTGGGTAGGTACCACCGCCCTGCCTATTTCTGCGTGAAGCAGTAATGCGTTTCAATTTGAAGGCCGAGGTAGCCGTTGTACTGTACCACTGAGACTTAGAACTCATGTCTCGAGGCAAGTGGCGGCATTATTGATGTCTATGAACTCCGGTAACCACTTAACACCAGATGTGCCGTCACCTCGTCCACCAATAAAGCCATTAAATCTTGATTTCCTAAATTATGCATGAAAATAGAAAATTTATAAATTTAGGAAGTTAATTAGTGCAACTAACATAAAGCCAAAAGAAAAGGGAACGTGGACCCCGCGCGTCATCAGGTCCATTAATTGTATTATATTGCGTGCAATAATGATATTGGGTATACAAATTTTTTTTATTACTTAGATGGGTGGTCCAGCTCACAGCCCACCTGGTGTTAAGTGGTAACTGGAACCCATAGATATCTACAACGTAAATGGGCGCATCTCAAGGTGGGTGGCGACCCACCTTGAGATATAAGTTCCTGGGTCTCAGTATAGTTACAACGGCTGCCCCACCCTTCAAACCGAAATGCATTACTGCTACACGGTAGAAATAGGCCGGGTGGTGGTACCTACCCGTGCGGACTCACAAGATGTGCTACCACCATATTTCTGCCCGTATTTTATATTTCTTTATAGAGGCATGAATCAGTTTTTGTTTTTTTTCGAGACATAGAAGTCCGGGTAAGATTTGAACATACATATTTTAACCAATCACTCAATAAGATTACAATCAAAACATTTCGAAATTAAGCCGCGACCTAATTGCAAAAAGAAAAAAAAACCTTACAATTAATAGCAATCAAGTAATACAAAAGTTGCTATTAAATAAATTAATTTTTATGAAAACGTTTCTATTACATACCTATAATCCTTATGTGTCACACATACAAAACAAACTTGAAAAAAAATACACTGTAATGCATTATCACGGCAGAAAACAGGACGATCTAGTCACAGCACTCGCCACCGAATGCTCCCAGATCCACATAAATACGCCATTCCGTAACATATTAGCATTCGTATAACTATAGCGGGTATTGAATAATACTAAAATATATTATATATGAGTCGACTATTATCAAAGCCGGCAATGTGACTTTTGGACAATTATTGGTAAATCAGAAAAACGAATTATTGACTTTGTATTCCATTGGCAGTCACAAAACTCTTCTGAACGACATCTTAGATAAATAACAGGTTAAGTATTAACCTTTATTTAATGTAGGTTTCGAACCGTATTCTTTGAAGGAGACGATTATATTCAAATCAATCTGTATTGACATATCAATAACATTTTTTTGTCCAAATGCACAGATTGCCACCTTTGATAATAGACGACTCATATGTAAGGAAAGAATAAAATCGAGAATACACAAAATGAAACCTACTCAAGGTTCAGGCGCGTTTGTTATTCCAATTGAATTTATATTAGCTGAATATTGTTTATTTATAGATTTCTGTCACACAATGGGATCGCATTTTGATGTGCAGACATAAATTGTATCAGACAAGATCAATGTATGAGATCATATCGTTAAATAGTTACATAATTAACTGTAAAGTTTATGCTTACGGGACGCCCTACACATTTGTTTGTAGAAAAATAGTTTCATTAATATTCAAAAAGCTAGCAAGTTTGAAATGAAATCGCAATGATTTTACTAAAATACTATTAAAATATCGATTACGATGTATTTTAGATCACTATTTTAATTTCAACGTATTTAAATAAGGAAACACATGAATAAAAAATTTGATAAGTTTTGAGTGATTGATTCGGTCGGCAAAGCTATTTTTTCTCTTCCATTTTCTTCTATCAGCCGCCATCTTAACACTCACTCCTCTCTCTCTCTCTCATATCGTCATTCACACATTCCATCCATGTCTTCTTCGGTCGACCTCTTCCCCCTCTACCTTGCACTACCGTTTCCATACATCTCCTAGTCACATGCATCTTCTCTCTACGCATCACATATCCATCCATATCACGCTAACCGTCCGCTCTTTAATTTGTAGATTTGCTAATTAATTTGTTGAGTGATTCATTTTATAGTTTTCGTTATTACATTACTGATGATATGCGGTTTTGTGAGCCCGTACAGGTAGGGATCACAGCCAGTTTATGTCGCGAAGGTGAAAGGAAAATGGACATATCGCACCTTCAGAATTTAGTCGTCTTGGCCTAAAGGATAAGACGTCCGGTGCATTCGTGTTGAGCATTGCCCCGATGTTCGAATCTCAGGCGGGTACCAATTTTTCTAATGAAATACGTACCCAACAAATGTTCACGATTGTCTTCCACGATGAAGGAATAACATCGTGTAATAAAAATAAAACCCGCAAAAATTATAATTTGCGTATAATTTGCGTGGTAGCACCTCTTGTGAGTCCGCGCGGGTAGGCACCAGGTCTATGGGTTCCAGTAACCCCTTAACACCAGATGGGCTGTGAGCTCGTCCACCCATCTAAGCAATAAAAAAAAAGAATCGAAGTGGCTTAATCGAAAATTCTTGTTTTTTGGTAAACGCCAAAAATGTAATTAAAGAATTGTATTTTTTTCAGTTTCGATTACTTTAAGCCTTAATGCGCATACCTTAAAGTTTACAGTATGCGCTTGATTTATAAAAGTGTTAAAAGGTGTACTTTGTCCTTTTCTAGACTAAAAAATTAATTTAAATTTAAAAATTTCATTTTATAAACTTATAGAATACACGTTTATAAGTTGTTCGAAATATAAAACTCATTTTCTTAAAAAATTTAGTTAAGCCACTTCAATTCTAATAATGCGATATCTTCTTTAGCTGTAGAATTTTAGTTGTCACAAATCCAAATACACTTGATATTAAAAACAGTTTAATAAAGGTGTCCGTAAGGTGGGATAATCAGCTGTGTAAATTATGAAACTATTTTTAAAATGCCTCCAATGAGTAGGCGAGAAAGAGTGCGTGTTTTAAGGTTATTTATAATCCAAAAAATAATATTTTTACGACATCTTGCCGGTAATTCAACAAATGTTTGGCAAGTATATTTATCTTATTACACCCTGTTGTTTTAAACAAGTTTCCAAACTTAATAGGTTGATACACCATAACAAAATAATCATAAAAATTAACCTACGAAAATAACGAACCATAACTAACTTCGAAGTTACGAACGAT
Source organism: Bombyx mandarina (assembly GCF_030267445.1). Taxonomy (NCBI): domain Eukaryota; kingdom Metazoa; phylum Arthropoda; class Insecta; order Lepidoptera; family Bombycidae; genus Bombyx; species Bombyx mandarina. The sequence goes on from NC_143211.1 coordinate 1,253,379, forward strand.
AGAAGGGTCAATGTTCTCAAAAAAAAAAGAAAAGAATTTTAAAAGAAATAAAGACCGATTTACACAACTTCAGTTTCTCGATTACGAGTTAGCACAGTCGCCTAATGTGAACATAGCGTGTGCGCATGAAAGTAGGTGTAGGTATATAATAAAGTTAATCACTAATCACATTATATAATCAAGTAATAACAATGTATAAGAATAACACACACACACGCAAGCACGGTTATTTGGCTCCGAACCTAGATTCCCTGTATTACCGGCAGCACGATGCGGGAATGAGATGTTCGCTCAAAACCGTTTCATACTATTATTTCATTTTGTATTTCTTTTTTACAGTGGTTTTATAGAAAAATAATAAGAATAATTAGCGCAGTGAGTTTGATTCGCTGGTTTTAATCAAGACTGTGCCTTTTTTGTAATTGATGATTGAGAACGCATCTTTGGATATACAACAAGCAAGATTGTGAGTTGAAGATTTATCGAGCCCTCAAAATTTTCTATAAGATCAAATTTCACGGCCAATAATTTAGTTCAATTTGGAGTCATTAGATTTGCGTAACAGCGGGGTTGCGAGAGTGAGCACTCGACGATAGTGTCTCAGAGACTTGCATTGTGTAAATCGACGCTTATCCTGCCCTAGTGAAGTTCAAAACGTGCTTAGGCACCGTGCTTAACAGACCGGAGCCGACCACAAAAACGGTAAGTTGCAACACCACAAATAGTCCAGTAGCTATATTTAGATTTTAATTAACTTAATTATTACATTTGTAATTCAATTGAAGACGTAGCTAAGAAAACTAAATTTGAAGTTTTTTTATGTAGGTGTGGCAAAATTACCACGTGATAGGAGGCGTCCGCGTCGAGACCGAGGCGACTTGGTTGCGGTACCTCGGTCTCGTATTGGACGGTCGTTGGAGCTTCCATGCTCACTTTAAAAAGTTAGGTTCCCAAATGATGGCGGCCGCCGGCTCACTGAATCGGTTGTTGCTGAACGTTGGGGGGCCCGACGCGGTGGTACGCCAGCTCTACACAGGGGTGGTGCGGTCGGTGGTGCTATGCGGGGCTCCCGAATGGCGCCACACTGACCCGCGACAACGTTGCGGCGTTGCGACTTCCGTTCCATTCCATTCGAAATTCGAGCGCGGAGGTTCCAATTTAGGCGATTGAATCGCGACCCAGGACTTTTCACCTTCCGAGCGACACAGGTGCTTACGGGACACGGCTGTTTTGGCCCGCTACCTGCAGCTCGTCGCCCGGAGGGAGACGACGCCGAAATGCCACCACTGCAGTGGTTGCGACCAGGACATGGCGGAGCACACGCTCGCGTATTGCCCCGTTTTTGCGAAGCAGCGCCGCATCCTCGTCACGAAGATAGCACTAGATCTGTCGCTGCCGACGCTAGATTTTTGCGAGACCACGATCTCACGGAAGGAGGCGTCGGAACAGTAGAGGGAGAGCTCTTCTTCCTCCTCGGCGCTTTGCCACCGCCGCCGAGCCGGTGATCGGAGGACGGAGCTCGTTTGGGGCAAAAGAATGACTGTTTGAAGATTTAAAGTTTTTTAGGCTACATAATGATAATAATATATCTACATTAGCCAAGATAACGATTAAACATAGGCAGTGTTTTATCTACGAGTAGTCAACTGTATTAGCCCGATAATTATCAGTACATCATAAAATCCAATTAACGAAACGTTCAACAACCTATAGTCATGTTTAATGAACGCTGATGAATGAACTTACGTAGCTCTCTCTGCCTTTTACCGCCATCGATCGTAAGTCGGTACCGTCGTTCAAGGACACGGATAGTGCCATGGAAATAGCCAAGCCATATGAAAAAAATAACTTAAGCGCTGGCCGCAAAGAAAACAGGGTGTCGCGAATCAATAGGACGTGTCGTTCGAGCACAATTAACTGCAGCGTGCGTACGTGTGTGCAGGTTCGAGGTCGTTGCCCGCAGCCGAGAGCCGACCCTGGTTATCATCGGTTATCGGTCGACATCGCCGCGACGGTGAAAGTCCACGCCAAGTACCGAGCGATTTGTGTGCTTAGTGCGAGTTATTTAACGTTCTCGATAGCGTAAAAGTTAGCTCATAGTATGGAATGGGATCGTTTGCCTACGTTTGCCGCTAGGGGCGCTGTTCCAACTGCATACAAAATTGGTCTAACTTTTACGCTATCGAGAACGTTAAAAAACTCGCACTAAGCACACAGGTATCGTCGGTCAGACTGCCACAGGCCACTAAGGATAACGTTAATGCCTCGCACTCGCATAACTTAGATGTTTATTTCAATTGATTCAGCATTTTAGTCTAAAATGTATCAGTTTAATCGAAGTGCCAATTTAGTTACAGCCAATTTGTTGCAAACAAAATAAAAAATTGTGTACATACATACATGATAAATTTATCGCGAGAAAGCTTTTGCTATCTTAGCGTGATTAATACATTTATTTAGTTATGTCTTAGTACGTATAAAAAAATCCAATTAAATAAACATTTACAATCAAGCTTCCGTCAAGCTAAACAACGAGCTAAAACTTATTGTGTTGACAGTTGACACAGTGACTTCCGCTAGTACGCTGACATTTATGAAATATTTATCAATTTTATAAACACAATGTAAATATTACGTGATCGTACAAAAAAAAATGGGCGATTGTCGTAAGACTATGTAATATTCTATACCTACATAAATATGTATTATGTACGCTATCATTCTCTATCGTCGTGGTTAGCCACGTGATACGATTTTTTTTTATACTCAACACAGTATAGTGGACGTAAGAATGTTTAATGCATAGTATGTGTATATGATAGAGTTGAACCAAGTAAATTTTATTTAACATATATTGATGTCACAGTTTTGTTTGCATAAACGTTATGTAATGTATTGTAACAACAATGTATTGCGTTATTTAGGTTACGTATTTTCAATTTTTAAAGTTTTTTTTTGTTTGTTACGTTGTTATGAAATAAGATGTCCGAATAATATTATTGAGAGATTTGGCCTTGAACTTTTTGTCTACAACAGAGATAAATGTGTTATGTGAGCGCGTTCGTATGGGTAGCAGGATTCTCTGCCCATCGCTGACGGTGTGTTAAGCCCATAGTCGCCCACTGCGAGTGAGTTCGGATGGGTAGCCTGTTCCTGTCCGTTATTTTCTTGATGTATTCATCAGTTTTAAGGGTGGAAGAGTCAGCATACAGCGTCGCACAGACTTTATGAACTTTTCCTCTCAAATGAGCACATTATTGAGATCCAGCGGGTTGTGGATCTGGACGATTGGCAGATGGATCATTTGCACAACACACACATTTACTGGTGGTAGGATCTCTTGTGATGTCTATGGGCTCCAGTAACCACTTAACACCAGGTGGGCTGTGAGCTCGTCCATCCATCTAAGCAATAAAAAAAAGGCAAAATTATTTGAGGATGTGGAACGCGCGAATAGATGATCACGGTAGTTCCAGGTATTAGGTCGACTGAGGCAGCGATGGTAAAGATAATGGAGTCACCTCGAAGAACTCTACCTACAGAGCAGAGGGTCTGTACAGGTACCCTCTCGCAAACCAGACACACTCATATCATATACGTTCCTCTGAAGATTCTTCGCTGGTTCAATTGGACTTACGATTCATTCGTTGTTTACCGGAATCCACAGATTATTATAAAAATATTTATTCCGATCAATCTTTTTGAATAGCGGAATCAAACAAACAGCGACCACTCTCACAAGAAAACGACATATCAATATGGGTTAGTGACCGTGCTGCGCGGGGCAAGACAAACAGACACCGACGGATGTTTGTACACGACAGAAATATTGTCAATAAGTTTAGTGAAGTAGTCGCACGAACCAAGTCGTTTGTGGGACATAAATTTATTGATAACGTTACTGTGTTGTAATCTGTTCTAGTTCAGCTAGTTCTGTGGCCGGTACGTTATGACATGCAGCGGATGTATGCACTCTTTTTGTACGAACGGCGTTAGATTCTGAATGTTTTTATTTATTAATTATAGCTGACCCGGCAGACTTCGTAGTGCTTCAATCGATAAATAAAAGACCTAAACTATTGTATAAAATAAACTTGAAACTAAAAAAAGGAATCCGTCCGACGGCGGACACATCAAAGGAAAAACGAAATTGTTATTTTTATTTAATTCCGAGCATTTTCATATTTATCTACCTTTTAAACTTACTCTGGACTTTCAAATTAATTCAAGACCAAAATTAGTTAAATCGGTCCAGCCGTTCTCGAGTTTTAGCGAACAGCAATTCATCTTTATATATATAGATAGATTGCTTAGACGGATAGACGAGCTCACAGCCGACCTAGCGCTAAGTGATTACCAGAGCCCATAGACATCTACAACGTAAATGCCACCAACCTTGAAATACGAGTGCTAAGATCTCAGTATAGTTACAAAGGCTGCCCCATACTTCAAACCGAAACGCATTACTGCTTCACGGCTGCTAAAGTTCACGTAGGCTTGGTTACCGAAAACGGAGCTGGAAAAATGAAACGCTCGGTGTAGGTACTCCGTACCAAGTCACGTGATTATGTTGGTGCTCAAAATTCCGTAGGCAGATCCCAAAGTTTATAAGGAAACGCGTGTCAAACACGTGTTTACGAACGACTTTCAACACGAAAGAGGGTAATAAAAGTCAAACCTGTAAAAAAATTCGTAATTAGTGCTGAAAGAGAGGGTTAAGCCCACGCAAATACATAATATTTTTACGTTATCCTTGTTATTTCCTGCCGATAAACACGTATGCGTTTCGGTTAAATGGTGGGACAAACGTTACACTTAAGTTGCATTGCGATATTGATAGGTTTTCCCCACCTTCGTGTTCCATCGCGTAGGTGAAACTGCTCGGTAAAATTGCTCCAAGTGTTGTTGTTCGGAACTTGTATATATGTAAGTTTATCTTGAAAATTTCGTACAGAGAATCAGTAATTTTTATCAACTGGAGACTTCTATTCTAAAATTTATAAAATGCGATAATTTTCGCCCGAAGATAAAAATCAGCAACTTTTAGCGCCTAGTTTAGATATTACAAAAGACTCACGAGTGACCCTCACGCCCGTAATGGTTCAGTAAGATAAGGCTCATCGCTGAGCACCGTGGCCTGAATAAAAATACTCGATTTTTCATATGGCGCTCAACGTGTTAACATTTACTTTACTTTTTTTGTCGATAGAAGGATTACTGGTGCCCCGAAGATCTATCCAGTTTGACCCGGATAGGTAAGATTTGCTAACAGCTGCCCGAGCGTCTCCAAAGGAGACCTAACAACTCAAGAAAAGCAGCTGCTTTGCGAATGAATCGACTACCGGATCGGAAACGCGACCCCCTGAGAAGATCGGGCGAGAAACTCAGCGGGTTACTTTAACTATTATTTGGTGATCGGTTTACGGTTGTTTCGTATACAACAAAAAAAAAAGTTTAAAAAACTAACAAAATACGCTTTTATAGAAAATCCAACTAAAAAATAGAAAATAAATTTTAATAAATTTCAATTAAAAATAGTGTAATAAAAAATGATTTTATTGTAACAAAGCGTGGGGTGCTTTTCAGGATATTATCAAAATAACCCTTCTACTCATATCTGTTCATAAAATATTTATAACTACTGATACCATGTAATAAATTTGATTAAAATTTATTTTCTATTTTTTAGTTGGATTTTCTATAAAAGTTGTTAGTATTTTTTAAACTATTATTTATTTTTCATTTTTTAGTTGAATTTAAGTTTATTCAAGTATTTTTTTAAATATAGAATTGTCATCGGTCCTTAATAAGTATACCAAATTTCGAGTTAATCCGACGTTTTGAAGGGGGTCAAAATCATGTTCAAAGATTCCGTTACATACATACATACATACGTCTGAAGCTAATAAAAGCGTATTAAAAAAAAGGAAATTTCGGTCACGCATCGCCGGCGGACCACTCGTCCTTGCTCGCTGTTTCCTGCAAGTGCAACGGAGCTAGCTTCAAACGACGTTCCTTGTTCTATAAAATATTACAGGAAGAGACTAAAGCACAGGTTGATGACATTGTCTACGCAGGAAATTATTTTAATTGAGGTCATCACAGGGCCGGACTTGTTGCGCAAGACACACTTATTCCGGCCGACTCTGACGACGTATACAAAAACTTATCCTACGATAAAGTGCTCTTAAACGACAAGAGATATAATGGTATTCAAGTATGGCTTATTAAAGTTTTTGCCTAAATACAACTAGTGTGTTCACGGACGACGGGAATCGTAAAAGTTTTCTTTAATTAAAAAATACCTAAGACCACTCGCGGATTTTGTAATCGGCGCTAAGTTTGAAAAATGTTTCAAGAGCAGTAGTATTTTTTAGCTTATTACAAAGTCCCGGCCATTAAACGATATCCACACTTTTATTAGAACTACTGGCTAATCACTAGTCGTGACACCAGAAACCTGGTCTGAAGTGCAATGCCGCAGTGCAAATTATATATTTGCTAGATCCTATAAATCTATGAGACTTTGTCTTATATACTATAAGACTTATAGTAAATCTTCAGAATAAGATCCCTTCAACAAGAACAGTCTACAATTGAGATAAGCTGAACACGTGGGTCACTTACATAAACATTGCTTTTATACGCTTCCGTGCAAGACTTGTTTTTAAATTAGGTAATTAATTACTTCAACAAAAATTTACATACCTACATGACACGGTATATTAATGAAAACGGGTAGATTTTTGTCTGTCTGTCTGTGCGTTGGTGCTAATCTTCAGAATGACTTAATTTATTATAGTGTGGCTACGATTGAAGTACTGGATTTTATATATTTGATGGAAGAAGTTTGAAACGAGTTTTTTTATTGCACTTGTAGGCAGACAAGCATACGACCCACCTGATGGTGTGTGGTTACCGTCGCCCATGGACTTCAGCAATACCAGGGGCAGAGCCTAGCCGCTGCCTACCGATTTATTATATTACCGAATATAATATTTAAAAATAAAATCTAATATATAAAAAAAAATATATTTAAAAAAAAAAAGACATGCCCACTGAGTTTCTTGCCAATTCTTCTCAGGACGGAGGCTAGTTCTTGTGAATTGGCGGTAGTTCTTTTGACGTTCAACAAGTATGTACTTTCATTTATGTTGAATAAAAATTTTTTGATTTGATTTGATTTGATTATTCATATTGTTTTGAAACAGAAAACGAACTCCGGCCTATCGCTAAGCCCTCTATTTTTTTAATCTCGCAAACGGCGTGACATAGCAAACGGAAAACATCGTAGAGTGATTTAATGAAAATTATCTCTAGAAACGCATTAAGATTTTGTCTTTGTCAATATTGAAGAAAACATTACTCGATCTAATTGACACATCATATTTGTTAGTAGGCAGCGGCTTGGCTCTGCCCCTGGCATTGCTGAAGTCCATGAGCGACGGTAACCACTCACCATCAGGTGGGCCGTATGCTCGTCTGCCTACAAGGGCAATAAAAAATAAAAAAATAAAAATTACAGACACCTTTGTAATACATTTATTTTTGTTTCAATCCATCTACAAATATTAAAAAAAAAAGATAATATTCTGTCATTGACATTTACATTAATACTAGATTATGACCGAGTTTTGCTCGTTTTTTTTTTTTTTTTTATAACGCCATCTTGTTGTGTCTTTAAAGCGGTTAGTTGCCCTCAATTAAGAAAAATAGTATTATTATTCGCCAATAGATGTCGGGAAGAGTTGATTATTGAAAACACGAATAAAACAACATTTTCTGAAAATAAATCGTAGTAGCTAGATCGATTTATCGCCCCCGAAATCCCCTGTATACTAAATTTTATGAAAATCGTTGGAACCGTTTCCGAGATTCAGATTATATATATACAAGAATTGCTCGTTTAAAAGACGTATAAGATTGGTAGAGTAAGTATGATGCGTAGATGATGCTTGTTTGCACGTACGAGATCGCGGGCGCAACACGTTGTACAATAAAAAGGTCAAATAATGTCGTTCACATCAAGAAATGTTTGAAGAATTAATCGTTCGTGTTTATATGTCTTATACAATCGCTGGAGCAACGCAATTGACTTAATTTTAATAAGATTACGCTTTTATTTTGTAATTTAATTAGCTCAGACGGCGCACCTGATGTTAAAGGGTTATCGGGGTTCACGGACTGTGAATGCCACCGACTATTTTCAGATAGGTCAAAGTCTCATATTTATATTTTAATCTAATTTTGAGTGTGATTGGGACACAAGGAAATTAGAAATTAAATTATTGATTATGGAGGGCATAAAATGTATTTAAATGAAAAACGTAAATGCGCCACCCACCTTGCTCAGGTCTCAGTATAGTTACAACGGCTGCCCCCCCCTTCAAGCCGAAACGCATTACTGCTTCACGTCAGAAATAGGCGGGGTGGTGGTACCTACCCGTGCGGACTCACATGAAGTCCTACCACCAGTAAAGACTAATAAAGCAATAACAATCACTAATAAAGCGTAGGTAATTTACGGCATTCATATACCTGTCGGCGCAACGTCACTATTTAGTTAACTAAAAATAGTTAAAGTTAACTATTTCCTTATGTTACGCATGACGCTGACGTCATTATTTTAAAAACACCATAGAACCAGCCTCTCCGTCATACCATTTTTAAGCAAGACAACAATACTGTTAAACTTATAATAATTATTAAGCTAATAGCGTGTGGCTTCAATTATCTATGACCAACACGCCCTGAAATATGGTTTTTGTCCATTCTCGTCTAGTTCATTTAACAATACCAACCTAAGCTAGTTCTTGAAAATGGTCATGTTACACTCGACCTGGGACCGATCCATTGTCCTGGATACGACTATTGTGACCAATAAACCTGTTAGTGTAATAACAGGTCTATATGCGTGTCAAGTGTCGTCCATGCCGAGAGATTAGTGATGGCAAAAACGGATAAATTGAAAAAGTATTTTTTTTATTGCTGAGTTGGGTGGACGAGCTTACAACCCACCTAGTGTTAAGTGGTTACTGGAGCCAATAGACATCTACAACGTAACTGCCGCCACCCACCTTGAGATATAAGTTCTAAGGTCTCAGTATAGCTACAACGGCTGCCCCAAGGGTCAAACCGAAACGCATTACTGCTTCACGGTCAAAATAGTGGACTCACAAGAGGTCCTACCACCATCGTATGTATTTCAAGCTACTGCTAGGCTGATTCAACACTCGCAAATGCGTGAAAACGCTTTGATAACATTACGCGTCTCATTTCTAATATAGATGATCTAAGAAGGCAGCCGGTAATAGCAACACAGAGGGTCTGAGTTGATAAGGGCCTTACGTGACGACTGCTCAGACCTTGGTCTCTCCGTGACCCAGTTGCCGGCTCTAATAATGTTTACACGACCGCGCGTGTGTGTGTGCCTTATGTTATCTTTTATCGTTGACAAATGTTTTATGGATAGATAGTCTTTCTCGATAGTCGATACTAAACAGGCTACTTCATATTTTACAATGTGTGACGTTTTCATAGCGAATATCTTCTAGCCACGGTCCGAATAGTAATTGTTCGGAACCATATATTTTATGGGTGTAAATGGAAATTGTCGTTGACGCGAGTCTGGGTTCTGTCAATTATTTTAAAAGATTAATGTTAATATTTAAAAAAAAATACCTATTTAAATATCAATCGAACAACATAATGTTAAATACCGGATGTATTCTCATAATTATGAAGAAAACCATAAAATAAGGGCTATCCACCTTTTTAGTTTCACTCCATTTTTGCCGTCCAATAGATACGGATTGCATATTGGTAGAAAAAAAATTGTAGATTGGAAAATATTGACTATATTTGCCAGGGACGAAACTTACAGAATAAGATAGGTATTAAAATGCGCAACATGTTGTCTTGTTTCTCTCCAGTGTCACTAGATGGCACTGCTCTTTAGTTTTATGCACGTTTTTTTTCCTAATTTAGCTGATCGCCTTGAGAGGCTATGTCAGCGTATCCTAACAAGTAGATGAGCTCACGGGGCTTAAACCTGACGACGTTGCCTAGCCCTAGCAAGAGCAGTGCTTCACAGAATCTACCACCGGATTGGAAACGCGACCCACTGAGAATCCGGCAATCCGGCGAGAAACTCAGGGGGCTTTGTATGTGGGTTAATTTACTCGCCGAGCCTTTCATCGCAAGCGACGGGTTCGACCAGAACGATGACCGGTAATGGATTAGGAGGATCCGAAATGACGTTTTATGCACGCTAAAATGCACGCTAAAAAGAAAACAAAGTGAAGATTAGAATTATGGAATTATAGTTCAAAAATAAAAAATACATGCTTATACATTTGGTTCGAATGAACCAAAAAAAAAACATTTTTGTTAATCGATGATTTTAAGCCAAAGTATCAAAACTATTTTAATTCCATCGGGTCCTTGATGCGAGGCAAATTTTTCAAGTTAATCGAACGTCTTGAAGTTGATAAAAATGACGTTAAATCATTCGTCACATAAAACAGATACACAAACCGAGCTAATAAAAGCATGTCAACACTGGGATGGTCAAAGTTACCCGAGCGATGGTCCAGCTATGGTCGTGAGATTAACGATCATGGGCAGAGGGTAAAGTGGCTAATGGCGTTAACGATACTCACGAAACTGATCACACGGTTGAAAAAAAAAAACAATTAAAAGTTTTTTTTTTAATTTACAATTTTCATGCTGGAACTCTAAATAGTTTCGGTGTAAAAGGCCATTAAACAAAATGCAAACAGCCAAATGACTTAAAAACCTTTCGTTCCTTAATATTGCATTAGCACTTTAATGTTATTTATAATACAGTTTAGGGTTACAGTATAGGCATTGGAATTCTTTATTTTGCCCAAAGTATAAACGCATTTAAAAGTAGTACCTACTTAAGGCGATCTTATTTAATTTTATTCTTTTTCTCAGAGTTTACTAGTGTGCCAAAAACATGTTACGTAATACAGAAGATAATAAAACCCCGCCATCTCGCCGACAAGGCGAAAATGAAAAAAATACTTTTTCAATCGCCATAATCAAACGATTTTATCTTTTTTTTTTTTTTTTCCTACCTATGCTGATAGCCTTGAGAGGCTATTTCAGCTTCACCCTAACGTGTGTAGGTGAGCTCACGGGGCTCAAACCGGAGAGTTGTTAACACTGACCCTAGCAAGAGCAGTGCTTCGCAGAATCTACCACCGGATCGGAAACGCGACCCACTGAAAAGATCCGGCGAGAAACTCAGTGGGCTTATCTTTTTGTAGAGAGCAAATAAAAACAGTATTGCTCTGGTTAAAGATAAAATATATTTTGATATATAAAAAAAAATCTTCACATCTTGCCCCTTAAATTTGATTACGTTACTTTTCACGAAATAAAGACTCGCTGGATTTCAAACATATTTCAAATATAAGTAATCTATATAGGTATGTTCAAGCTTCAAACCTAAATAGATACTAATTATTTAATGTTAATGACATTGTATGTCACCTTCTTATTTCAGGAACTATGGTTCCTTGTTACGCCATAGAAGAAGCCATCTTTTGATGTTCTCGAAAGATCTTGAACGTTCTATTACGATGCGCAAGGTATGGAGTGAGTATTTGAATAAATTTTACTGCCATCTTTAGAGTATTGTAACATTAATGGATCGTAAACGGTTAACGAGGCCCTTTCTATGTTTTACGATAACATTATTGTCTCGAATGACGACGGGTACAACGCACTGAGATTTGATAACACGATGTTGCCAGTTTATTGAATCGTTTTACTACATAGTTTAGTAGATTTTTTTATTGTTTCATTTTCAACGCCCGTATCCCGGTTGTTTAACTGCTAATGTAGATTCGATACTGATGGACCAGTTACATTATTTTTTGCACTCATTGAATATGAATTATGTTCACGGTCACCGCGGTTGCTTGTGTGGGCGTATTGGGCCCGAGGCGGATCGTATGCTCACCTGTCATCGGAACCAATCACAGCTTGCGTTTAGCTAAGTGCTAGATCACATAAGAAGCACGTGACCTCTGGTGACAAAAGCTGTCATATATAAATATCAAAGCGTCAGGTGTGAGCTGAATCGACCTTTATAACTGTCGAGAGACCTCGTTATACCGTAAAGAATGATTTCGAAGACGAGATTCAGTTGTATGAATGGGCTCCGAGAGTTGTTAAAGTGAGAGTTGTTGAAAATGTTAGAGACCTTATAAAGTTGGTGCGGTCGGAAGATTCAGTCCGAACGGTCTCTGGATCCATTGACCATTAACGATATACTTCGACCAAGCTTCACAAATTCAAGCATTAGTATATTTAGTATTTATTTTCATCCGGGAAAACTAACAGATACAACATAATTTTATAAAAAAACCTATTCTATTAGTCTACTACGGTTTTCACAAATATAAAGAAAAATGAGATCAATAGCAAATAAATTTACGGAATAATTTATTTATTTTACTTAATGCGCAAGAATACAGTGGCGGCGTTTATGCCTAAAGTATTTTATCAGCCAACAAGGGGTGGGGTGGACAGGGCGGCGGTAGGCGCGTTGCTATATTGAAAAAATATGTACATATAAAAACGCACACGGTATAGATTTGTGCATTAACTGAGACATCAATGAAAATATGGCAGGGATCGCATTTTGAATTTACATCACGAATATTTGATTCTAAAGAAACAACTTTTTTTCCTCTAACTAATCCTTGGTAGCCTAAGAGACTATTGCAGATACGCGCGGACGGGTAAGTGAACTCACGGGCTCAACCTGATTGAATTTGCTAACACTAGCCTTAGCAAGAGCATTGCTTCGTTGAATCTACAACTGGATCTGAATCGCGACCCACTAAGAAGATCCGGCGAGAAACTCAAGTGGGTTAGCAACAATCCAATACATTTGGCTCGTAGAACGATCGGCGCGCGAGAAAAAAAAAACAGCACAAATAAACACATCGCAGACTAGCCTTGAATGTGTACGAAGCGGGGCAACGCACTTTACTACGTCGTTCGATAAATATTTAATATCATTTTATCCGCAGCCTTATCGATGTGGTTCACAAAAACAACGAAAGTTTAGGTCAGGTATCTTTTAAAGAGGTTAAATTATCAAGACTACGCGCCTATTAAAATGGTCACAAATCGGTACCCGATATCCAAAGAGAGACCGAGTAATCAAGTGGTTGTGAACCTTTTATACCAACAGATATTAGGTAGTTACCGCCCATAGATAACACAACATGAAATATGAAGGTTATTATTGAGTATTTCAAGTATTTTCAAGTCACCAATTTATTTTATAGCGAGTGGACGACTGGTTTGACGAGCTCACGGCCCACCTGGTGTTAAGTGGTTACCGGAGCCCATAGACATCTAAAACGCAAATGCCGCCACCTACCTTAAGATATGAGTTCTAAGGTTTCAATTTGTACAGTACAACGGCTGCCCCATCCTTCAAACCGAAACGCATTACTGCTTCTCGGCAGAAATAAGCAGGTAACTTAAACATTACTAAAAATTCAGGAACCTCGTGCCCACAATGCGCAAGGAGTTTTGCCGCGAAGATAGGCTATATAAGCCTTCTTCGAGCGCACGAGTGCCAAATCGACGGGTAGGAGTCAAAGTGGTTGCCATGGCCGAAATCGGTCGGATGATGAATCAAATATTACCCTATCCATTAAGTACATGTATTTTCTACATGGATACCAAGTTTCAAGTCAATTGGATGCATGGTTTAGTAGTTAAAACGGAACATCCGTAAAAACCACTGTAGATTTATATATTAGTATAGAAGTATAGATAAACCAAGAACCGAACATATATTAATGTAACATTTATTTACTTCTCACTGGTAAGTCGTTAGCATGCAAATTCTATTGACAAGATGCCCATCTCTACGCATCAAACAAGTAGGAAACATAATAAAATATAATATATTAATGGTGTTTTTTAAGCACATTACCATAAAAAAAACTAGTCGAATTTAAATTTATAATTGACAGATTCCGAACTGAAACTTTTTAGGTTACGTTTTAACTACCGCGCATTGGAATTCCGACCTTATTTTTCAGAGCTTAAAATTTATAATTAATTCTGCTGCTGCTCTGCAAGTCCGGTGAAAGGTTGTGTATGGCTCGGTTAATATGTAGGTGCCAAGTGTCGGACATTTATTTGGCACCACGCGTCCCAGAGGGCTACTTAAGGTGGATCTGAAACGAAGAACTTAACAAAACTTGACAGAGAGGAATTCTGTTTAGCTTACATTACCTATACTGAACTATACACTAATAACAAGAACAAACTACTATATTAAAGTGAACGATACTACTACCCACATATATGGTTACTGTAGCTTTTTTGGTATGTTTATAATTCCAGAACCCGCATTGTAATGCAAAGTGGGTCGGCGAATGTTCCTCGCATTCCTTTGTTATCATAGATGCCGCGTGTCGATTGATATTCATTTTAGTTATTATTAGTTACGATTACTTAACTTCGTATTTGGAAAAAATTACAATACACCCTAACAATGTGATAAGATACGAAAAAAAAGTCTTAGAACTGATATACCTAATTTCCCCTCGTGATCGGAGGCGTCCGTGTCGGGGTCAGGGTGACCGGTCTTCGGTACCTCGGCCTCGAACTGGATGGTCGGTGGAGCTTCCGCGCTCACTTTGAGAAATTGGGGCCTCGGCTAATGGCGACGGCCGGCTCTTTGAGCCGGCTCCTTCCAAACGTCGGGGGTCCCGATCAGGTGGCGCGCCGCCTCTACATGGAGGTGGTGCGCCGCCTCTACATGCGGGTGGTGCGGTTGATGGCACTTTACGGCGCGCCCGTTTGGTGCCAGGCCCTGACCCGCAAGAACGTCGCCTCGATGCGACGTCCGCAGCACGCGATCGCGGTTAGGGCCATCCGAGGATACCGCACCGTCTCCTTCGAGGCGGCGTGCTTGCTCGCCGGGGCGCCACCCTGGGACCTGGAGGCGGAGGCGCTCGCTGCCGATTACAGGTGGCGTAGCGACCTCCGCTCTAGGGGGAAGGGCGCCCTGGCGAACAAGTGTAATTCGAGCGCGGAAGCTCCAGTCTCGGCGGTCCGTGCTGGAGGCGTGGTCTCGTCGTTTGGCGGACCCGTCGGCCGGCCTCCGTACCGTTGAGGTGGTCCGCCCGGTTCTCGTGGACTGGGTGGGCCGCGGCCGCGGAAGTCTCACCTTCCGGCTAACACAAATGTTGACCGGCCATGGGTGTTTTGGCCGGTACTTGCATAAGATAGCCGGAAGGGAACTGACGGCGCAGTGCCACCACTGCGCGGACCGCGACGAGGATGACACAGCGGAATACACACTGGCGCGTTGCTCTGAATTCGAAGAGCAACGCGCCGCCTTCGTCGCGGTCATAGGAGAGGACCTCTCGCTGCCGCGCATCGTGGCTACGATGCTCGGCAGCGACGAGTCCTGAAAGGCGATGCTCGACTTCTGCGAGTCCACCATCTCGTAGAAGGAGGCGACGGAGCGAGATAGGGAGAGCTCTTCCCTTTCCGCGTCCCGGCCCCTGTAGGTAGCGGCCTCCCCCCGGTGAAGTGAATTTTTTATAGTGTAGTCTTGGCGAAATTTGTGATTATAGAAGTGGAAAATACAATCATAATAGTGTAAAAACTTACAATTCCAATTGATTATAGTCGAATTTCGACTACTGCGGGACTTCTAGTCTTATTTAATCCATCCATTAATTAAAAAATATTATAATGTTAATAAATATTTTTATTGATACGATACTAAGAATGTCTGACGTAGGCGACGACGTGTAGATCGCTATAAATAGACTCAAGGCCCAAGTTTTGGGACAGTTCTTTGACAGGTTCTCGGTCCAGCTGAGAATACGGTCTAGTAGACCCATATATACATATGTATAGCTCAACGTGATTCCAATTGCGCTGAGACCGATTTAACTGTATTCAGAACAGAAATTTTCTAGATACCAATCGTTTGGGCTTGTTTTAAATAACACCTAGAAGATTTTTTTTTATTGCTTAGATGTTTGAACGAGCTCACAGCCCACCTGGTGTTAAGTGGTTACTGAAGCCCATGGACATCCACAACGTAAATGCGCCACCTAAACGCGCCTCACGGCTTAAGAATTAATAAGTTATGTAGGAAAAGAGTTGAGTAGAATCGATCTATGGACTATCGTAGGAGCTGTGGCTAAAGCTTGCGAAGATGACGCGACTGTTTGCAACATGTGCCAAACAGCCAAACAGCCGTAAAACACACTAAAGCAATAATCGTTTGGTCGATGACCAAAGAGAAACACTTCCTTGTTGCGATTTTCGAGTAAATTCGAACGCACTTCTTCATGCAAACTAATTGTATTTTACGCGATAAATTAATTCTAGGAACGTTAATTAAATAATTTAATATTAATGTATTCGTTACGAGAACAACGTTTTGTACGAGTAATGCATTACAGATTAAAATAAATTTGCTCGCAAATTTTTTACAACGATTAATCATGAATTTAAAATATCGCGTCTTACTCGCAGATTATGGGCATTAATTACATTTTGTGACTTTGTTTAAGATTGGTGGTAATTTTTTTTAACATAATATATGCTACGTTTTTTTTCCATATAGATGGTACATTTTTTAAGAAAAATAAGAAAATCAGTAGGCATCGTCTTGGCTGTGCCCCTGGAATTGTTGACGTCAATAAGCTACAATAATCGCTCAGCATTCATCCGGTTCGCCGTGTTCTCATCTACCTACATTGGCAATAAAAAAAAACCTACGACCTACCAGCCGGTATTGATATGGTGAAGTTAAAAATAATTGTAAAAAGCAATGCTGGGGACGTACAAAATACATATTATTTATAATTTATCTTGGCATTGCTCATCAAAAACAAAGTACTTTAGTGTCATAGTGAAGTTTTGACGCCTTCGAAGTGATAAAGACGGTCTATTGTCTTTTTAACTATTAATGTCTTGTATATTTTCAGCAGCACTTTGTTTATTACTTATTATAGTCACTTAAAAACAGGATACTGGGGATCTGTTTGGTA
This sequence comes from Bombyx mandarina, assembly GCF_030267445.1. Classification (NCBI taxonomy): domain Eukaryota; kingdom Metazoa; phylum Arthropoda; class Insecta; order Lepidoptera; family Bombycidae; genus Bombyx; species Bombyx mandarina. The sequence continues at coordinate 1,270,460 of NC_143211.1, forward strand.
CTCTAGAAATTTCTGGAATCGCTTAGTCATAGTTCTGAATACCAATTCATATATGACATGTTTGAGAAGATGAGTATGTTATTGAAGAGAACCAGAGAAATTGAGGGGAATCCTTGAGGGACAAGTTTAAGGAAATCAAAATTCTAACTTTAGCGTCCCAATACATTTTTGAAAATTTATTGTACGTGCGTAAAAACATTGTAGAATTCCCCAGAGTCTGCGATTTGCATAATGTGAACACTAGGAACAAACATAGGCTTGCGTTGCCGGCGGCTCGAATTAAGAAAATAAGCAACTCTTTCAGGGGGCTGGGTGTACAGCTTTTCAACAAGATCCCACAAAACGTTCAACTACTACCTGTTCATAGATTTAAGAAAACTGTCAAGGAACGTTTGTGCAACAAGGCATATTATAAAGTTAAGGATTTTTTACTAGATGGCACTACGTGGGAATGAGGCGTTCGCTCCTGGCCTTTTCATTTTTCATTATTATTATTATTTATTTGAATTGTATTTTTTTGACTTGTTTTTTTGTATACTGTAAATATGTTTTCTTGTTTAAAAAAAAAGAAAATAGTTGAGAAAATACAAAAAAAAAAAAAAGCCCGCTGAGTTTGTTTCGCCGGTTCTTCTCAGGACTGTGGCTTTTTTTGGAACCGGTGGTAGAGTTAACATTTTCTTTTACATTTTGACATTCAACAAGTGTGTTTTTGATGACATCCAAGTTGAAATAAATGATTTTGAATTTGAATTTGAATTTGATTTTTCCTTAAAATACCTATAGTGCCTTTTGATTTAGAGACCCTTGTCAAGATGTGATAAAGCTTAATGTCGATCGCTTCGTGGCTAACTAATGTAATGCATTAGTCCGTGAACGTTCATCTCAACTACGGAGCCCTTCACTATCCGTGCGCACTTGGCCAGTTTTATTTACTTATGTCCTCATTCATCGCGGAAGCGAACATGTTATTGGCATGTTAATTTCATGTAACCGACTGCAGTTGCGCTGCGACTAACTTACAAACACAACCATTATGCTTATTTCTGTTGAGTGGCTTGCATAGGCAAGCGGCAAGCAATAATACGACCCCTGTCTGAGTGGTCACCGATACACATGAACATTAGCAATGCCTGTTGCAGTTGCTATTTTGGTGTAATCGGTTAGATCTCAAGGTTTTGGGACAGTTTGAAATTGGGTAATCCCAGAGTCCAAATGAATTGCCAATAAAAACAGACTTGCAAAGATATATATAGGAAAATGTAGGTACAGACAACATAGTTCGGTGGCAGTACCGTAAAACGGGTCATTAATCGGACTGGGAGCGCCACGAGCAATCGTGAATATTAGACTGTCTAGACTACATACCAGAGGGCATTTGAAAAAAATATTTTAAGATACTCCACCCTTGGTGGATCGAAAGACAATGCCTTAGACCTTAAGTCCGCAGTTGTACCTATTTTGCATAAAATTACACTTTTCATTTATAAAAATATAATTAAATGCAACTCACACATTTTTGTCTTATAGTTTTCTGACTTGACTGGAGACAGCACAGACTTCTGTTGAGCGAAATGAGATATAAGAACACATGGCTAGTTGCCTAATGTTTGCAGAAGGATGGCAAAGGAAGAGAGAGCAGACAAACTAGGCGGAGTGAGGATTATCTATTTAAACGGTGGGATGTATCATGCCCTGCAACCGTCATCAATGGTCAACTCTGAATTGACATAAGCAGACTTGAGGAATATGTGATATATTGTATGCTACTACTAATGTAGGCTACTATTGTTTATTTAGCACTAACAAGGGTAGCAGACATCATGTCGTAGAAAAAATATTCTAGAATCTGATTGCATAGGTCCCGATTGCAAAATAATGTAAATTGGTCTAATTGTAAATATTCATTATCCCAGAACCCACTCAAATGTATACAAAAAAAATAGCACCAAAATCGGTCCAGCCGTTTGGTAGACAACATGCGCACAGCACTTATATATAAAAATATTTATACAACTGTGATTATGTACGGTCTTCTTATGATCTCACATTGCGATTTGATGACATTTAAACGTGGAGGAAGCATTAGTTTGCACTTGGCACTGCACCAACACTACCTATTCCATTTATAGCAAGACCGTCGTCTCGTATATCGTATTAAAAGCCCGGGCCAGAGGACCTGACAAGGTAATGCGACCCGATTATTAATCAGCAGATACGGGAATGCGATCCCGACCACCTTGCCTTACTAACTTACAACTAATGGTAGTACTTCCTCGGAGTTCTTCATTGTAATACCATTCTTATCCGGTTTTGTGCACGTAACACTCCACTGATAACTTTTAATTATGTAGAAAAGAAAGAAGAGATTTCAGTTATATTTTATTTTGGTTGTATGATTTGTCCATAAATCTGTGATGCGGTCAGAAATTGGATAGGATATATACATACATATATAAGCAATACAAACTTCACATCGCCGTTCCCAATTTTTCGAACACACAAAACAGCTATGCGTCAAAGCTCATCGATCGATTAAGAAAAGCAGAAATATATCAGTAATATAAAATAAATATTAACCATGCGTACAAAGTAAATATCTATATTTTTCGTTAACTCTACCAAAAAATTTTTAAGCATTTTTTTTCATTCTTTACAATGATTATTGATAGTGTCGGTCTACTGAAAACTGAACATAGAGTGAGACGGTCACGCGTAGTCAGTCACGTAATAGCTTTGTATTGAAATAAATTAGGGATGTTCGCTGATTGAGCAATTGATCCCAAGTAGCGTGGTCGCCGTTCGCATTTGTACGTAGGTACTTTGTACGGATAGAACTATTGTTACTGTAATACTTGTTGCCATCAATTGCAATAGAAAAAATATCTGCCTTCATTTTTAGATTATTCCAGATTCTCTCCCTTTGTTCCTTTATAATTAACAGTAAAAATGGTGCGATATTTTCAATGTTGATCTTTTTAAACAATATAAACAAGGCATCTTTTTTGTGCTTAATGTTTTGTATTTTTATTCATTCTGATGTACAACAAAGCATACTTACTATCTTTATCCCTCTTCTCTCTCTCACACACAATATGGAATCAATATTTGTCACCAGCACATAGGATAAACGAATCTAGTGTTGAATCATTAATGTTGCTAAACCATTTACAACGGCTCTATCAATCGTGAGCATCAGTGTTTTTCATATTAACACTTCATCCACATTTACATCTACACCATACACTTCATTTTAATAGGAAAAAAAACAGGTACCCAGAGAATTTGAAGAATAGGAATTTTATTTAAAAAAAATACCATTTCCTCCTTCATGAGAGGATCGATTTTATTTTTCTCTGTCAAAAGTAATTTGAGTTATAGCTTTTTGTTATTCATTTTATTTTTAATATAAAGATGACACAAACACTGGCATTTTTCAGATTCTAGAAATCTCCTAATGTTTTATTTTTATTTTGTCATAATTAGGTACATCTTAATTACCCAGCCAGGAAACAGAGGAATACGATATTATGGGCAAGACGTTTCCTCTAAGTGGGCCATTAATTATTTCGTTTTAATCTCGGTCAGTTGTATCTATTTTTACACATCACATTATATATGAATTAAACAATCGTGACATTGCATTTATAAACAATTATTTCCAAGTTAGTATTGTCTTTGTAACCCGTGCCGCTTAAATCTAAGGCTGCGTCATTAGCCGATAAACACTGATATAATACCTACATAGAAAACTGAAGAAAATTTTCCTTCATCAGTAATATGAAGTATATATTTATCTTGGATCCCCTCGACTCTCATGTTACTCGGCAACAGGTGCGAGAGAGTGCTCAGCCGAACAAATGGCCCGGCACCTGACAGGGTCCCTAGACAATCTCCCGCATAGGGTCGATATTTGGTCGATTCAGTTATAATATATTTTGGATTATGTGGCTGGATAGTATACATATATATAACAAAACATTTACTTCCAAATCTATACTAATATATATATCTACAGTGGTTTTTACGGGTGTTCCGTTACAACTACTGAACCATGCATACGATTGACTTGAAACTTGGTATCTATGTAGAAAATACATGTACTTAATGGATAGGCTAATATTTATATGAGCCTTGGACTCTCTACACCAGTTGCGGGGGCGTTAATGATGAGAATCTTTGTTGGGGTGAGAAATAATAATGTTAATTTTAAATGCCCAGCAAAGCGGACGGGTACAGCTAGTAAATTTATAAAGTAGACCATAGAAGTATTTGTAAACGTTTTGGTACAGACTATTTCAAACTGATGTGTGTTATCTGTGCGAATGTAGACCGATATGACTTGAGAGCTAATATAATTCATTGTGTCTTTTAAAAGAAATCTGATTAAAGTTTTATTGAAATACTGCCAATTTCAAAAAATATTGACTTTCGGAACTAATTCGGCTTTTCTAAGATAGTTTCAGGTACGGTTGTTTAGCATAAAGGAAATTATTACTACCGAGTTGAGTTTCAAAATAAATGAAATAATTTCTCGACTCAAAATGAAAAATCTTTTTCCTATACATAGCTGAACGTTATAAATTATAAATTATGTACATTAACATTTTAATTTTTTTCCCTTGCTTCCTTAAGCCGAAGTAGGATGATTTTCACGTCGGTCAATCATTAATTTTCTAATCGCACCTCATCGAAAATTTACCGGTCCAGAGATTTTCTTATTTTTTTCGGCAAAAAGACAAGCTTTAATGTTTAAATTAAATGCAAAGTCCACTTTTACTGGTGGTAGGACTTGTGAGTCCGCGCGGATAGGTACCACCGCCCTGCCTATTTCTGCCGTGAAGCAGTAATGCGTTTCGGTTTGAAGGGTGGGGCAGCCGTTGTAACTATACTCAGACATTAGAACTTGTATCTCAAGGTGGGTGGCGCGTCTACGTTGTTGATGTCTATGGGCTCCAGTAACCACTTAACACCAGATGGGCTGTGAGCTTGTCCACCCATCTAAGCAAAAAATAAGGCAATAGCAAAACAAAGGTTTTTTTTTTCAAACGGTAATTTCGTCGATTGGGGGACACTAATTACTGGTTAATAATTTCTACGGAGGAAAATATTGATGAAACTAAAGTAAATTGTATTTGTAGGGTGGCTACACTAGTAATTTGTCAATAAATATTATTTTACATTTTATTACCTTGTACCCTGGACTAATCACAAAATATGGAATATGCCCTCATATCGATGAGAGCATATCCTTATTATAAGGACCTTACCCTTGAAGATATAGGCTAAGAATAATATATTAATCATTTATAAAAAAAAAACATTAGAGATGATAAACAAAAAACTATAATGCCTAATTGCTGACTTTCAATGAAACACAAAAAAAAAACAGTTATTTTTATAATAATGACAACCCTACCCGTGTTGATACATATCCACCGAGAGAATCACAAACAACTGTGCCTTGGGGATTGCGAACAGAAGTCTATCCATTTAATTTGTTTTAGTTGGAAAAAAAAAGGATTCGATAGTTGTTAATTCAGTGTATGATCTGAACAATACCGACTACGATAATCGTCGTAAGGATGAGTTTTATATTCAGATTTTTTTTAAATTTATGATCAACTACTCTGCTGAAAATTTCATAAATCAAATTGCCGTGTCTCAATCTTTAGCGAAAACATTTCTCGGACACACTGAAATTGAATTGTTTAACTAATGTGTGAATTTTTTGGTACGTGGCTATTAGGATACAGTATATTGCACACGATAATTATCAGTGTAACTATTATACTTACCACATAATACAGACTTGAGATCTTGGTCTCATCGGACTTTAATCCTGCATTAAAACCTGAAGATTCTCAAACATTCGTCCGGAGTAAAAAAATGTCGTTCATGGACATCAGCACTACCTGAGGAAATTCCAAGCCGCTACCTACTACCGACTATATATATATTTTTTTTTATTGCCCTTGTAGGCAGAGGAGCATACGGCCCACCTGATGGTGAGTGGTTACCGTCGGCCATGGACTTCAGCAATGCCAGGGGCACAGCCAAGCCGCTGCCTACCGCTTAATACTCTCCACAAGCCTCGTTTGAAGAAGGACATGTCATAGCGCTCGGGAAACACCGTGGAGGGGAGCTCATTCCATAGCCGGATGGTACGTGGCAAAAAATACTTCTGGAAACGCATTGTGCACTATTTATGTAACTTAATGCACAGAAGTACAATGGCGGACTTAATGCCTGAGGCATTCTCTACCAGTCAACCAAGGGTGGTGTAGAGAATCCTGTGGTAGGTGCATAGCTTAATGTGAAAATAACCAAACTGATAATAATACTTCATACATATTATATAATGTATTATTTTATTTACACCAAAATACAGTTTAGCCTAGTAAAACTATAGCACAAATTGAGTTGCTCTATAAAGAGAAACAACATTTAAAACTATTGCTTCATCACTTTTTTATGTTTTTTATGTTTCAATATTCAAAATTCCATCTATGCCATCTTTATAACATACTAGCTGACCCGGCAGACTTCGTAGTGCCTCAATCGAGAAATAAAAGACCTAAAATTTTGTATAAAATACACTTAAAACAAACAAAAAGAATCCGACGGGGGACACATGAAAGGAAAAACAAAATTGTTATTTTTATTTAATTCCGAGCATTTTCATATTTATCTACCTTTTAAACCTTTCCTGGACTTGCACAAATAATTCAAGACCAAAATTAGCCAAATCGGTCCAGCCGTTCTCAAGTTTTAGCGAGACTAACGAACAGCAATTCATTTTTATATATATGGATTAACCTCTTTTATGATAAATTGTATAAAGGTTACATCTCCCCCCTTAAAAAAAGTTTTAATGTAGGTACTACTCCATTACTGGAATAAGTTTGGTAATACGAAAGAGATTTGACTCAGACTTTTTATATAAACACATGCACGGTATATAGGTAAATACACGGTATAATATATTATGTGGTGCGGTTCGTATCTTCCACGAGCGCATTCGATAAGATGCATCGACTTGTTTGTACGTTCGATTATAATGACATATCGGTTCAGTGAACTCGTGTGACGCGCGAGACTGGCCGGTGGCCGCCTCTCACCGCACGGCGCGGCGTCATGAGTAATCCCCGGTAAAACTGTTTTTTTATTTATTTTGGTTTTAATGTTATTGTGTTATTAAGAAGACTGTTTTTAAAGCGTAGGTACTTATTTCAGTAATTTTAAAGATAATTATTTTAAAAGGCACATGATTCAAAGAATAATGCGGAATAAATACGTAGAAGGAAAACATTGTCGGGGTCTCACTCGTTCGGATCCACAGTAAGTACACATGAGTGTGTGAACGAACGTCTTTACAACGAGATCCTGCAATGGTATATAAATTCAAGAAAACTGTTAAGGACCGTTTGTGTAACAAAATCTTTAACAAACCTAATGATTATTATTTACTTGATGACACAACACGGTAATGTCGTGCCAAGCCCTTTTGTTTCATTTTATTCTTGCAATATGAGTTTTTGAAGTGAAAACTTCTTTAGCAAGGTCGTCATTTAAAGCTCTGTGAAATGTTAAAGCGATATTAAAAGAAGCTTAGAGTATACAGTTGTAGTCATACAATTAAGAACGATTTGAAGTACCAGCACTGCTTCACTTCACGGCGCTTTCCTTGCTATCGTTCCGTGCGAAATTTTTTTTACCAAGCCCCTGGGACTAGAGCACGGGTTTTTTTCAACAAAATATTCTTTTCTCAGCTCATTAGACTGTATAAAAGGATTTTCCCGTCCGCGCGTAGCTGGTCCCTTATGCTACCAGCGAATAGGTAAAAAAAGGTATAGGTAAAAAGGATTTTATTTTGCCAAAGGTGACTACTTTTTTTATTTTATTGCCCTTGTAGGCAGACGAGCATACGGCCCACCTGATGGTGAGTGGTTACCGTCGCCCATGGACTTCAGCAATGCCAGGGGCAGAGCCAAGCCGCTGCCTAAAAAACCTCTGCTTAGGTAAACGTGGAACATTTGAAGAATGGTTTAATACGTGGCAAAATGCATCAGAGGTTTGAAAATCATTGTTTTTGTGCAATGCAAATAAATGGTCGGCCATATTTTTATACGTCCAATTCTTCGAAGCGAAGTTTTAGAATTCCCTTGTAGATTTCTCATATCCTATAATTCCTATATAATATATTTCCTCCATTGTTTTTTTATGAAGCAATTAGCGTTATACGGCACTAAATTGCGCTAAAATTATACGAATAGAAATGACCTAAGACCACAGAGCCACAAAGCCACAAGTATGAATAGCCAGAAAGTAGTAATGCTAGATTCAGATCTAACGTATAAAGAAATCTATTTATTTTTTTGCCTATCAGAGTTATTCCAAGAAATATACAGCCAGTATGGAAAAAAAATTTCTATACCGAGTGAAAAAAAAGCACGAAAGTTATACTTGTGGTTACAAAAAATATTATCTCTTTTTAATTAAGCGCTGTGGCGGTATCTATCATAGAGCATAAGAAATTTGACAGATGCTTGAATCTGAACACAGTACATGTTTCGAACAACAACATTCGGGCCGTAGGTCTCCCGAGTAGTAGTAGTAACATACCCGCTCGGTGTTTTTTTTCCTACTTATTCTAGTAACCTCGAGGGGTTATTCTAGATTCACCGAGCTAGTAGGTGAGCTCACGGGGCTCAAACGGGGGATGTTGCCGACACTGGTCCTAGCAAGAGCAGTGTTTCGCAGAATCTACCACCGAATAACTACACTTGAGACCTTAGACCTTATATTGTTTTTAGCAAACAAATCGAAATTTAAAAACAAATCATGAATGGATGCGATAAAAACAACAAAAGTAGAAAATCCATCTTGTACAATTCTTGCGAACTCAAGTTCAAAACAACATCGTAAATAGACAAAACGAACAAATAAATTTGACACTTATGTAATTTTTAAATACGATATAAAATGATTTCCCAGTCCAAATACGTTGGGTCGATAATCGTGTGTAATTATATATATTTTTTTGTTGCTAAAACTAAAAATACATTTCGGAACTACCTACATACACGTAATTTTCGATCGTTAACATCTCCGATGTTGCGGTATGAATAATGCAAGATTTATTGAAATATAAACTTTAATTCTTTATACTAAGGTTTATGAACAAAATCAAGTTGTTAGTGTTCTCCGGCGTGTAGTCTCGCTGTTGCGCCCAGATTAGAAGCAACGTGTCCGAACAAAAATAGAATCACGAAATTTGCGTTTAAAAATAACACAATACGTTATGTTTAAGGAAAATGTATAACTTATTGAGATATCTTTTTATTTCATCCTTCTCAAGATCAGTAATTTTGTTCTTACGCAGTGTTGCGTTATGGTAATTAAGCGTGGACTGTATTTTTTGTATGAAATATTTATTGTACCACCGCCCTGCCTATTTCTGCCGTGAAGCAGTAATGCGTTTCGGTTTGAAGGGTGGGGCAGCCGTTGTAACTATACTGAGACCCTTAGAACTTATATCTCAAGGTGGGTGGCGCATTTACGTTGTAGATGTCTATGGGCTCCAGTAACCACTTAACACCAGGTGGGCTGTGAGCTCGTTCACCCATCAAAGCAATAAAAAAAAGCCTTTAGATTACAAATTAACGATTTTATATATGAAAATTATTAAATTGATGCGTTGCTCTTGGCAGCTGAATTTGAAAGGGGGTTTTGTGTCATGGCGGACATCGCTCCCTGACATTTTTACGTTCAGAAACTGAATACATTCCAAAATGCATTCTTCAACAAATATTACATTACAGTTAACAATTACTTCCACGTAGAGATTGTTTGCATTGAATGAAAGATTCAAGTTAAAGTTGAGTAACGAAAAGAATCATGTCACTTTCATTCAAAAACAAACTGTAAACAGGCATATACAATTTTCCAAGTCAATGGAAATATCAATCATTGAGCTCCTTCCTGCATTATAAACAATAGTGAGGTGACAAACGATTCTCTCATATCGATTTGAACACAATCATTGTACTCCAACGTACGATACACGAAATCTTCTCAGAAGCTTGACTGACATTTTAATAACGTGACCGAATTCTTTTACAATCAAAAATAGTTATTTTTTTTTAAATCTGTACAATGTCGACGGACCGGTCTTTTAAGTGTTCGCGCGTAGTTATTAGAATTTATTCAAGAATTAATTTATTTGAGTTTATATTCGTTTGAAATATTTAGTAAATGTTTTTTTTTTAGTATCCGACGCGACGTAGACGTTTGAGTTTAAAATTGACATGAACATGAAACGACTTGTCGGGTTCAGTGCAGGCCATTATCGTGCAGGTGAGCGAGAGATATTACTGTACTGGATAAGCTGATAAAGAAGGAGGTATATTTCTTATACCAATTTCAATTTCGTCAATTTCAACTAACCCATAGATAGGCACAGTCCACTGAGCTTCTCGCCGGATCTTCTCAGTGGGTCGCGTTTCCGATCCGGTGGTAGATTCTGCGAAGCACTGCTCTTGATAGGGCTCTTGATAGGGCTTGTTGGCAACACTTCCGGTTTGAGCCCCGAGAGCTCACCTACACACAAGGGTAATGCTGATATAGCCTCTCAAGGCTATTGGCAAAGGTAGAAAGAAAAGCGAGAGACCGGCTTTAAAGTGTGAGACCGGCGTCCTAATTCCGGTTCCATATAATCCGAAGGCTGGTTAAGAGTTGTGTACTCATCTGCCCACCTAATTAATATGGTGTGATACACAAGCTAAGCGGGCAAACTAACAGGTTTGATCATACCCGTCCCTTATTCAGAAGCTCAACCAGACCAGTCACAAGGGCTCGTTGAGACAGTTTACATTACATATATTTTTGTGATCCAGCGAAATATAAAACGCGCTGCCCAATCTCGAACCTGCAACTTTTTGAACGAAAGGCGGTCAAACTTATAACGATTACTGAGAAACTGTTGGATATTAGATGGGCAGCTAACCTCGCAGCTGTGACGCATTCTGCCCTCGATTACCTTCGAAGTATGAGGAAAATCCGTTCGGCCAAATGATTACAGACCTAAAATTGAGCGCAATAAGAGCGATATAACTATATTTAGAACAATTTAATTAACTGCACTTGCGTTGTCAAGATTTTTCTGTTGAAGTTTTATTTAATTCAATTGATCGTTTATAAACATTGTTGTTCTATTCGAAATGTAAAAATGAGATGATATCGTGACTTGAATTGTTTTATTAATTGTTATGTACAGTTAATATATAAATAATTTAATCAATTTAAAAAGGAATATTAACTCTAATTAATCATCATCAATATTAAGTTTAAAAAGATTTAAGACATTCAAAATGTTTAAAATGGGAAATTTAGATAATAAGCATATTCCAGGTTTATATAAATAGAGATAGATTTAAAACATATACATTAGTGTGTGCACAAATAGTTATAAACTTGACTTTTTTTATTGCTTAGATGGGTGGACGAGCTCACAGCCCACCTGGTGTTAAGTGGTTAGTGGAGCCCATAGACATCTGCAACGTAAATGCGCCACCCACCTTGAGATATAAGTTCTAAGGTCTCAAGTATAGTTACAACGGCTGCCCCACCCTTCAAACCGAAACACATTATTGCATCACGGCAGAAATAGGCAGGGTGGTGGTACCTACCCGCGCAGACTCACAAGAGGTCCTACCACCAGTAAGTAGTAGTAAGTGACATAGCAGGATACCGATATTCTGTGTCGGATCAATACAAAATCTAGTACAATAATAAAACGAAAACAATGTTCTTGATCGTATGAAATTATTTACATAAAATTATTTCGACATTCAATGTGAGATTGTCGAGCGAATAAACGACTTAACGATGAAGGCGTCGATAGAACGTGACACAACACTATTATGCATTTCCAGAACCTACGTCATGGCCGTTCTAGTTTAATATTGTAATGGTCTCAATCTAGAATAGCGAGATGTTATTTTCTAAACACAAAACTCTTTTTCACTAAATGCTTTTTCATTACGTAAAGTTTTATCCTACTCGACTCTTCTGTTCATCTTTGTTCACGTATTTCGGCTAAATTAGGAGTTTTGGCAATGTCAGAAACACAGCCAATCTGATGCGTAGTGCGTAAGGGCTCTTTTCAAAAACTATTCGAAGGACATATTGTGGTACTCTAGGAGCACTTTGAAGAGAGTTCAATTTAGAGTAAAAGGGATCTCTAGAATGCCATTTTAGATTAACGCCGTGGTTCCAGAACTCCGCTCCGGACAGACAGGCCGACGGAATAAAACCAAAGTCTTTCAGTGGACTCAGAGGTTCTAAACAACCCATTTGATTATACAGCATGGTGAGAATAAAATTCTGTGGAAACGGCACTGGATGAACTACGTGGTTCTGGGTAGTAAGGATGAAGTCTGCTCCGGTGGCGAACGGTGCTATGGTATAAAGGAGAAACGACGGGACCTTTTCAAATAGTTCATCAGAGATGGAATGGAATATACAGCAAAAAACCAGAGAGAACTGTAGTCCCTCCGTAAAACCAGACGTTCCAAATGATCCGTGAAAACGGGATTGTTTATTGATAATCCCAAAAGCCCACTTCTGTATGGAATCAAATTGGAGTAGCTGGTATTTGGAAGCCCTAGTCCAGAGATGAGAGCTAAGCCGAATCTCTGCTTTGTACAGCACAAAGTTTTGTTCGGTCAAAGTAAAAGACCACTTAGCTCTGTTTGAGAATATAAACTTCAGTTTATTATCATCATCAGGATAAACAGTAGCTTATCCGTTAGATGTATTCAAACTATAATCAAACATTTTATACACCGCTCCACATCACACGAAAGAATCGCGAAACACAAATGTGCCAAATAATATTATGTAGGATGTGCATTTATATCTATACTAGCTGTACTCGCCCGCTTCGCTGCGCATTTAAAATTAACATTATTATTTATTGTCATTATTATTAGGGAGTCCAACACTCATATAAATACTAGCCTATCCATTAAGTACATATATTTTCTACATGGGTACCAAGTTTCAAGTCAATCGGATGCATGGTTCAGTAGTTATAATGGAACAACCGTAAAAACCACTGATTTGTATATTAGTGTATAGATAATTATTATCTAAACATAGGTATCCCTCCTATAATTATTGCGATATTGGGAGAAATAAGACGTAGAACGTAAGGTAATTAGTTGTTAATTAGATAAGTATCGATTCGGGTCCCGGAGGCGAACGTTTCTCGCAATATGCAGCCACTACATGTTACAACACCTTCAACGATCGTAACGGCAATAGGTATGATATAACCTATGTATATATTATTAAGGTTTCTTAACATATTTTGCGTTCACAGGAATAATATCAAAATAAGATGCAGCCAAGCGAAGTTTTCCGCGAAACGAGTGATTTTGCGACAATGCCTTTCTTTGATGTATCTCATATTTTATTCGACTTTCCTATATCGTCTTCTCGTATTAAAACTGTATAATCTCAACACTTACAAAATTTTACAGGACAGTGTCTTAAAAGTTTAACATATGATATTTTTAATATTAATCATCTTTGCAACATTTATTTTTTAGTTTTTACCAGTTACAGTATCTGTCTTTTAAAATAAGATAAAATTATGTACATATTAATTTTGTTAATAGTAGTCAAAATATAGGTAAACTAAAAAAAAAACTAAAACTAAATTACGCTCTTTTGACAGTATTTATGAGAAAAATACTGGTGATACCAAACGATTCCGCATATTAACTCAATTTCGATTATTTTTGGAAATTGTACACTTTTAATGCGAAAAGACGATATCTCGTAATTCGACGAGTTGACGATTCCGTAAATTTGTTTTGTTGTTAAATCGAAATGACATCAAATGATCGTGCATTTTCTAGATTCATGGATTGCGTTATTAACTAATGACGGATTTAAATGTTTAGTTCAAGGACCAATGGTGTCTTTGTTGCATTCAGATAGCATCTAAAGTATCATTATCTAATAAATTTGCATGAAACTCTTCCATAATTCATAACTTAAATATTCTGTAATGTTTTAAAGAAAAAATAACAATAGAATGAATATTTTATCATTATTATTTATTCCTTAGGTTAGGAGAACTACTATCGGATCGGAATCGCGACCCGCTGAGAAGATCCGGCGAGAAACTCAGCCGACTGATGTATGAGTTAGGACGCACACAATGGCAGACCTCCTTCATTTCATATAATTATATACAGACAGACAGACAAACATGTGAGTAAATTCAAGTAAATAACCTATTTAATTTAATTCTATTTATAAAAGTCCATGTGTGTGTGTATGTTTCATATACTTAGACTCCGAAACGGCTAGACCGATTTCGATCTATTGAGAGAATCTTCAGATTGGTCTAGATAGGCTACCATCCACTAGGCCCTAGTGGCCTAGACCCTAGTAGCCTAGGCCTAATTCGGTAGCGATCGAAGTCATCAACGATCGGCCAGTAAAGCCGGGCTGGGTTCGACTAGTTCTAATATAAAAACAAGATTATTGAACCCACCGGACAAATTCACATGTAGGTATGTGAGGTACTTTCAATTTAAAATTCAAAACGTTATAAGCTTTAATGCACCATAAACTATGTAGCTAATCTATTGAATAAAATATTAAGTAGATATGATGCGTACTGCATAGTAAGATTAACGTACTTATTCAGTTTTATTGTTGATTCGTGACCGTCCTAAAGTTTTGGGCTTAACACAAACCATGATGGTTTGGTTAATTTTAATTTAGTCATAAATCATCTCTCTGTATCTCATTAAATATATTAAAAAGTTAATTACCTAAAGTTAGGTACTTATCTAACAACTAAATAACTAGTGCCAGCCCTATCGAAAAACTCTATTGTCCCCATACGTAATCTGATTCATCTCAAACGCAGGTGAATTGGGTCAAGTTAGTTTTTCAGTTTTTGTGTATATTTTGTAATGAACTATGTATAACAACACATCATACCTAGGTATATAAAAATGGAACCATTTAAATTTCAATTTTATTGGTATTTTACCTAAAAAAAATTAATAATTACCCTAATTACCCTAAGAAAAACCATTACAAATTTGTGTTGGATTTGGGAAGGGTCCCGATTCCCCCCGATCTAAGGTACCACTCTCACGAGTTGACGGAAACCCGGAATTTTTCTTTTGACAAAAAAAAAGTAAGATCCACACATCATAAGCATCGCGAGGACATTTGAGGCGTCAACCGTAAAATGACAAATAAAGTATTCATAACACTTTGTGTGGGATCATTAATTATTTAAGATGCTATCAATATGGAAAATGCCAAGACTCTGGCGAAGCCGCCATAGACCACTAAAGACATTGTCGAAGCTCATCAGAACGGTGCGGAACCATCAAGGGGGACACTCCTAATTAAAAAAGGAATTGCAATTCCCCCGAACACCCTTCGTAAACAATTAAAATAATTATTTAAGAATGTTGTTGTCAGTTTTGTTAATTAAAATGTCGTATTAGTACAGATTGCAAGTCAGTCGAGTAATTGTTTTTTTTTTACTTTACTTTCACTCTTCAAAATAGTATGATGTTTTTTTTTAAATATTTGTTTTTGCTTTACGCTATTTTCCGTGCTTTTTTAAAACTAATTTTAGAGACATAGATGAGCACATTTGCAATGTTAACCTGTCGGGACCGCGAGCACTAATGATCGATCATTCTACATCAATTACATTTTAATTACATCAATTACATCTTACTGGTGGTAGGATCTCTTGTGAGTCCGCGCGGGTAGGTACCACCACCCTGCCTATTTCTGCCGTGAAGCAGTAATGCGTTTCGGTTTGAAGGGTGGGGCAGCCGTTGTAACTATACTTGAGACCTTAGAACTTATATCTCAAGGTGGGTGGCGCATTTACGTCGTAGATGTCTATGGGCTCCATTAATCACTTAACACCAGGCTGTGAGATCGCTCATCCATCAAAGCAATATAAAAATAAAAACTATTTGAGATTCAGAAAAGCTTAATAGATCTGAATAGTCTTATTACGAACATTATTATGACGTTCCTCATCAGTTACGAATCACCGACCTCTTCATGAAAAGACGCATACTATTTTATATGCCTGCACCTTTAAATCGACTATCGGTTTTAAAATAAATACATAAATTAAGGTGTCAGACTATTTATAATAAAGCTAATATATCGTTACGTATAATAGCAGCACTGAGTAAACAATGGCAAGGATAGTGAACTGCGTTGTGTGGTCCCAGTTAGGGCGGGCTAGATAAACTATGGCTCTTCTAGTAGGTAGGTATTATTTTTTGCTATATAGTTTATATGATGCTTATCCGACTGTAAATAAAACAAATTACATATCACAATACAATATCTTCTTTTTCTCCATCTTATTCCACTAGGTGGGGTCGGCACGACTAATTTTTCTCTTCCATTCTCTTCTATCAGCCGTCATCTCAACACTCACTTCTCTCTCTCATATCGTCGTCCACACACTCCATCCATGTCTTTTTGGGTCGACCTCTTCCCCGTCTACCTTGCACTACCGTTTCCATACATCTACTAGTCACATGCATCTTCTCTCTACGCATCACATGTTCATACCACGCTAACCGTCCGCTCTTTAATTTGTTGATTACCGGGACTACTTTCACACTTCCTCTGATATACAATATATTATATGTGTATGTAAATGAAGCTCTCTTGGATATTTTGAATTGCCGGCGCATTAGCTACGACTATAAACATAATAGTATTACTGTCTATGGTGTCAGCATTTGACACTATGTTCATTTTACATATACGAGTAATTAGAAAAACTGCTCTCACTTTATACATTGAAAAAGACAATGTGCTTTTATAATTAAAAAATATTTCATTCAATGTTGCTTTCATTCAGTGTTGCTATTAATAGCTTTCAATGTTGTTTCTCTTTATACTTTAGTAAATAGCTACAGTAATTCTAACCATACAAAAAAATATTGTGTTTGCAAATGATTACAGAGTAACAACCTTGTTTTTTTTTGTTTTAATAAATAAAATATTACATATATAATGTTCTGTTCTAAAACAGATATTACAGTAGAACAAAATTATTTCATCACAATTGTTCATTTTCGATGACTATTGACAAACGACTGACTTAGATCACGTTAGACCAATACGTTGTAGAGGCTGCAACCTTGTTGTGATACGAGGGGTCTTTTGTCGACGGACCGCATTAATCGGTGGTCATTAGCGGGACCTAATAACAACAAGGCTAATCAACGCTGTTATCACCGTACCCACGACTTAGGTTTGTGGAACGTACAAACAAACGCCTTGCGGTGAACACGATTCCGATTACAAATTAACATTTAGAAACATATATTTTTTTAATTATTCAAATGTAAAATAGTCGCGTGATCCACCAAAACATGATATTTTTAAAGCGACTCCGTTAGGCGTACGAGACTACCGTGATACAATAAATAATTATACTGCAATATAAATCAGTTTGCAATTGACACGCGATAGCGATGAGAAATATTTTAGCTCATTCTCATATAATGGACTATTGCAGTGGAGAGTCGCGTGATCCACCAAAACATGCTATTTTAAAGGCACTCCGTTTCGTGGTACAACAAATGAAGATACTGCAATATAAACCAGTGTGCAATTGACACGCGATAGCGGTGAGAAATATTCTAGCTCATTTTCATATAATGGACTATTTCACTGTCGCTTTTATGTTGCAACGAGTTTCATCGTAACTTTGTTTAAGAAGTTTTCACTTTAAGAGCAATTCAATGGATAGGTCAGATAGGTCATGTCTTCTAAGCAATCTCTGAGAATACGAGTCCTTATGAAAGCAAGAATTATGGAAGAAATAATTTTATGATTTACATTTTCACTGACAAAATACTGCATAGTCAGGCCTTGGCACACACAATGCACAAGCAAGGGTTATTTATCCCAATTTAATTATTCATCAAATAATAATTACCTAACCCTCCAAACAAACAGAACGAGACACCCTTTAATAAATTACTAAATTAATTTAAAAGCATTTCAAACATCATCGTAGCTTTAAAAATAACAGACGTCTGGCTGTATCAGTCAACCAAAACTTTCCAAGACGAATACCTTTTAATCCGTAAGAATTTGGATTACAACAAAAGTTGATCTCGAATAAGTTGCCCTTTGTTCTACGAACACTTTTATACACTTTTATAAGAATCACGTTAGAAACTGGCTTTCTCCTGAAAGTGCAGACTGCCGCACAGCTGATCGTTGCACGTGACAAGTTCTGTTTTTAAATTCAAGGGAGTTGCTCAACCGCCGTCGAACAAAAACGAAAAAAAAACAAGACAATTTTTTTTCTAACAAATTGAACTTTTGCCTGACCTTTATTAAGTTCTTACGTCATTGACTGCCTTATTTATTTGTATATTGTCAATAATCCAATTGAGAATTTTAATCAGACCGTATTCAAAATAACCATTACATATTTACGTTCTTCACCTGCATACGTTGCATGCGTTTCAAAACGAAAAAAATAAATTAAAACAATAAAAGCATTAATAAGAACAAAAGCAATTGATGCAAAATCGAATTTCCCATCGCATTTAAAAAGTTCATTGAACGACTAATAAATAACACAAGTACTGGTTTGCTTAGTTGTTCTCGGTACGAATTATGTGAATCGCAAATGGCAATTTATAAACATTAGCTTGAATAAAGATTGAAGCGCTGAGGCAGCGTCCCTGTTTGGAGTACGTGCCGAGACTGGGTTGTTTGTGCACGTTGAATCTTGAGAGAAGAAATACTGACTATTGGGTGGATTAGATGCAGCTTTGTTCTTACCGAAAGGTCCATATTTATGGGCATAAACAACACAGTTCCCTTTTACTGTGCTTGTCGGTTGATTATCTATTTTATTAGTTTACAACCTATTGGCCACCTTAAGCGTCATCAATTTAAACATGGAACTAATTTGTTATTTATCTTTTCAACAGCACTCCATAAAAATAATAGAAAATACAATATTTACAACGAACCTGGCTATTTGATTGCCGTAAAATTTCGACATGTCGGATACGCTGTTTCGGTGTGGTGGGTATGGTCATCGATCGTAGATCGTCGATCGATGGGTATAGTAAATTGATAAATTTAAAACGTTTTCCTTCTTTTTTTGAAACCAATTGGGATAACTTCAACCTCATAATCAATTTAAGTAACAACGTCCGATATGGTGGAATTTATTAGAATTTACTAAGAGAAAAACAGGATAAGGAGAGTAGAGGACGAGTTTGCTCTGCTGAACTCTCATAGTTTAAAAAAAATACATATAGGAAGAAAAATATTGAGTAATCTCTAACACGTCGCAAAATAATCGATTTGTCTCCTAAAAAACATTCTAGGTTCTTGAATATCATCTCTAATAATAACGACTATCAGAGATGATATTCACTATTCGTTTGGGAAGGTAGCGTCACTTTGATGAACAACTCCTACTATATGAAAACCTTCACCGATACCTTCTAATGCATTTTGATTAGACACGTTGATACTTAAATGTTTCATATATGATGTACATATACTATACTAGTAGCCTACACAATTGAACGTTTTGCAAAAATGAAAATATCTTACCTATCGGAATATTTTGTAATACAGGTAGCACTCCTGTAACACGTATAGTAATAGGTAAAAATACGTAGGGGCATAGTTGTGATGTTTCAATCATAAAAAATACTCTTCTTTTTGTACTGGCTTCTACTCTTAGTCTCATATAACACGGTTTCGCAGAACACGGAACTATGTAGGAGCGTATCTACCGTGTTATAGGAAGGTTACATGTACTTAGATTTTTAAGCTATTGCATAGCTTTTATCGCGGGCTTTGAGCGCGGTAACCGAATCAAGAAATTCCAGAACGAAAATAAAACCTAACACCCCCATTCCGCCTACCATGTAGCTTGCGTTCAACACATTCACACGTTGCGCTTGTGTAGTGTTTGTGAATAAGCGCGCGGCGTGACGTCGCACTGCATGCGCATCATGAAAAGTCTGCCTATCTCTCGCTCGCGCGGTGTAGCTTATATGAGTGAAGGGTACAGTTAATGTTTTGTTTTTGTTAATGTTTATAAATATAGCGTCGTCTTATTTTATTATTGTTTTAATATTAAATTATTATTGTCTAATTATAATTGCATAAGTTGATAAAAAATACTATGCAATAGATTTAACGTGGCGGTCCCCGAGTGCCACACGTGTTTTTTTCTATATACGGGTGCAAGAATGGCTACCAACAGAACAGTAACAACATAAACTTGTGAAGTTGCGTTCAAACGGAACAGAGATAAGTGTAATGGGAGTTATGAGTAGAAAGAGAATAAAAATAGTACAAAAAAAAAGACATCAAACATAATTCATGTAATAAACAATAGAGAGCGCATGTAATAAACAATATGGGTATTTTATTTTATTATTAACTCATCAAAATTCAGACTATAAAACTGAATTGTCAGTATTTAATACATATTGTATGATTCACATTTATGCATAAACAATTTAAGGCAGATAATTTGTTATTTTGGGTCATCGGGGATTTACGCCGGTACAAAGATCGCGAATCGCTCCGCTTAACGTCGCGCCACACCAATAACGCTAGCTTCGCGCTTTGATTCATCAGGCATCACAAGCGATTCTAGCCTTTATCTGTTGTAGTTAAAAACCATATTGTTTTGCTGCTGTTTCTGAAGGCCGTTTAGCTTTATGCTAATGACGTACTGCAAATTCTAGCAAATATTACTAAGGCGGTATCCTTCGTGACATCATTACTCAAAGCTACTGGAGGTACAGAAGACTTTATAGCTCATAGTTAGAAATTAAATTCCAAGGGAAAACCGAAATACGGTTAATCAGATAGACGAGCTATGGATATACATAATATGTATATCGAAGGGAGAAAGGCCTTTTGTGAGTCCGCGCGGGTAGGTACCACCACCCTGCCTATTTCTGCCGTGAACCAGTAATGCGTTTCGGTTTGAAGGGTGGGGCAGCCGTTGTAACTATACTTGAGACCTTAGAACTTATATCTCAAGGTGGGTGGCGCATTTACGTTGTAGATGTGTATGGGCTCCAGTAACCACTTAACACCAGGTGGGCTGTGAGCTCGTCCACCCATCTAAGAAATAAAAAAAGGCTATTTGGTTTAAGCGACATTTCGCTTAACACGCGACATTTATCTTTGTAATAAAAGTGTCGTTTTATATGGTATTAGCATTAACAATTCGATGGTTTTAATTGAACTTCAATTAAGTTTACTCCATTCAAATAGCTGAATACTTTTTTTTGTTACTATAATTTTTTTAAATTATAAACTATAAATGGCTCTCCTGTAAAGTTACAAAAATGTCTGTAACGTTGTTGAGAGATGTTTATAACGGCAATAGGTTTCGGACGCATCTCGTCTAGGATCATTTATCTGTCGAAACCGAAAAAAATCTGGCATTTCTAATTGTAATTTTTATTATGGTAGGAATGGTTTATTCGTCCAAATTTCCTGAAAATATTTTAGGTAAACGACACAGACACGTAGAATGTGTGACATGTACCTAATTCATTAAAGACTTTGTTCCCTTTAATTAATTTTTATAATTCTACTAGCTGACCCGGCAAACATTGTTTTGCCATATATAAGATTTCTAGGGAATTTCTAGAGTAGAAAAAAAAACTAAGTTATTGTAAGTGTGTAAGGATGTGGTAATTGAGTGAAAGAGGTATGTAGTGCTGTGAACGATGAGGGAATATATAATAAAAATAACAAAACCTCATTCAACCACATAACACCTCATTATAACAAAAAAAAATGTCCAAATAAAAAAAAATATGTTAGGGGTGGACGGACAATCCTAATCACTTAGGGGTATGAAAAATAGATAGTAGCCGATTCTCCGGCTTACTGAATATGCTTAAAAAATTTCATGAGAATCGGTCAAGCGGCTTCGGAGGAGTATGGGAACGAACATTGTGACACGAGAATTTTATATATTAGATTACGATTTTAACGCTGAGAAAGATCACACGACAGTTAAAAATGGTGTGTGTGCAAGTCACATACGGCAGAAGTGAAACTTATAAATAAGATATAAATATACTGACTATCCCACTACACAGGAGCATACATATGGACAATGTTTAGTAGACGATAGTGGGGATGCTACGAAGAGTCGCACAAAGACGAGATCGAAAACGTCTGATGTGTTCTATCTCATTCTCTCGCCGGCTGAATTCTATACATTTATGTGTTTGTGTCTCTATGGACTTATTTTTTCGTTTCATCGAGTTAGAAATCACAACGATTCTAAAGAAGTTTCACTTCAACAATAAATGAAACTATAAATCTCATATTTTTTTATAGCTTAGATGGGTGGATGAGCTCACAGCCCACCTGGTTTTAAATGGTTACCGGAGCTACACACAGACAACAATTTCAATGCCATCGACAAAAACGACCTCGTGACATGAGTTCCAAGTTTCATTTCTAGTATAGTATAATAAATTACATATTTTATTTACTTATTATATATTAATAACTCTTTGTGGCTTTAGACACTGTGCCGGCTCGATTATTAAAAGGACATTTTTGTTACTTACTTTTTCAACAGGAATTTGGTAACCGAAACAAATGATGCAAAATCGGGTGGCACAAGCTTCGAATTATAAAAACATAAGTTTAAATGCAAATTTTTCAAGTTCTACAGTTGTTCGAATCTGATTTGTTTTAACCTGCTTTTAAAAAGGTGAAGGTTCTCAACACGACTGTATTTTTGGTTGAATGTGTGTTTTGTCTGATCTATTTTTTAATCACGATCTGACCTGTTCTTTTGAGTTATCCTTAATAATGCATGTTTAATTGACTTCTACTATATTGATCAAATTCTCGGTTTTTGAAAAATGATGAACGAACGCTACTATGAATTAAAAATGTCATAGTTCCTACTAGCAGAGCAGTCGCACGGGTAGGTACCACCGCCCTGCCTATTTCTGCCGTGAAGCAGTAATGCGTTTCGTTTCGAAGGATGGGGCAGCCGTTGTAATTTTACTGGGACCTTAGAGCTTATATCTCAAGGTGGGTGACGCATTTACGCTGTAGATGTCTATGGGCTCCAGTAACCACTTAACACCAGGTGGGCTGTGAGCTCGTCCACCGATCTAAGTAATAAAAAAATAAATAAAAAAGTCGCGGGCCGAGCCCCCAAGTCGAAAATGGGCCATCTAATGAGATGAATGATACAAATGGTATCGCAGATTATGAAAGCAATCAAAAATAGAACCGCGTGTACAGTTGATTGTACAGAAGGTTGGTCGTATCATAAAATCAACTGACATCAAACTATAATTGCAGCCAGTTAAACGTTGACTGTTGACATGAAGATAACGTTTCGTAAACAAAAACCCGTACTGTGCACCGAGCTAAGCAAATAAATAAATATTTCGAGGAATAAACGCTTTGTTTCCCAGATAATTGTTGTTTTCTAATCATTACACGATAAACGGGTCTTATGGAATACAGCCTAAAGTAAATGCGATAAATCATTAGAATATACACTACGATAATTGTGTTAAGGTTATTTTGGAGTTGTTATGTTTTAATTCTAATGTAAATTTGATTATAATTGATGTAATGGGAGGCACCATGAGTCGTACTTTTAATATGTGTGGATTCATCTTATATTATTATGTTGTTAGGTACATACTTGACATGACAGCTGTAATTTCAGAACAGTTACCTAGAATCAACGACAATTTCATTCACAACTTAAAACCCATTTTATCTAATACTAAATACTAGCTGACCCGGCAGACTTCGTTGTTCCTCAATCGATAAATAAAAGACCGAAACTTTTGTGTAAAATAAACTAAAAAAAAAAAAAAAAGGAATCCGTCCGACGGGGGACACATCAAAGGAAAAACAAAATTGTTTGTTTTTATATAATTCCGAGCATTTTCATATTTTTGCAAACTTTTAAAACTTCTCTGGACTTCCACGAATAATTCAAGACCAAAATTAGCCAAATCGGTCCAGCCGTATTCGAGTTTTAGCGAGACCAACGAACAGCAATTCATTTTTATATATATAGATAGATTAATTTCAATATTTATACATAATTACAGCTTAGAGACTCGAATATTCAATATCAGGTCTAGTGATTTTCCTTTAATTTATATTTTGCAACAACATCAAATTTACAAAAGATTGTTCAAAGATTAAGGTACGACCAAATAATTTAAAAATCAAACAACTATTGAGGTTTCGCTCCGAATTAATTATGTGCTTCTATTCAATGAAATGTATATTGAAAGATGTCCATTGACAACCAAGGGACAACCGGAGCTTAAATTAAAAGAAACCTTACTTCTTTAACATCTCACAGAAGCTTATGACTTTATAAATTTCCTAAGAAGGCCATATCGGAATTTTAGGAAAATTATGGCACGCTGTATCTAGTTACATATTTTTTTTACTGAAACGAGCTTTAGAAAGATGAAGAAAACAAACCGAGCACTACGTTCAGATATAAAACTGAACGAACTACGAACTAAAGTCACATAGAAAATGGAATAAAAATATTAATGACTAGCTGACCCGGCAGACTTCGTAGTGCCTCAATCGATAAATAAAAGACCTAAGCTTTTGTATAAAATAAACTTAAAACAGCCAAAAGGAATCCGTCCGACGGGGGACACATCAAAGGAAAAACAAAACTGTTATTTTTATTTATTTCCGAGAATTTTCATATCTACCTTTCAAACCTTCTCTGGACTTCCACGAATAATTCAAGACCAAAATTAGCCAAATCGGTCAAGGCGTTCTCGAGTTTTAGCGAGACTAACGAACAGCAATTCATTTTTATATGCATAAATGTGTAAATAAAATTTTACTTTTATTTAATTCTCTCACATAATTTTAATTACATACATAATTACATAATACATACCAAGATTTCCAGTGTTACGTTCCGAAAATGTTCACATTAAAAACAACATCACATTCGTCAGAAGAACAAATCACGGATTTTTACGTTGTTCATTCACTAGACGCGGGAGAAACGAACCAAACACTCCGACCGCGCAACGAATACTGAACACACAGCACGGACGAGGCAAACACCATTATTTAATTTGATTGGAGATAATTACGCGAAAACCGCAAGTGTGACGTGGGGGACGCCATTATCGGACCTTTATACTGTGTGTTCTTTCTTGGAACCGTGGGCACGCCGACGTTTACCATTCATCTCAATTAACATAATGTACGGGGGGTGACGCGTACTTTGTAACCAAACAACGATTTCGACAATTCGATTAAAAAAATGGACAGCTTAGTCGAGGCAGAAAGATCTGTGTGATTAGTGCGAGTTTTTAACGTTCTCGATAGCGTAAAAGTTAAATCAAATTTGTATGCAATTGGAACAGCGCCCCTAGCGGAAAACGTACGCAAACTTCCAACTCGATAAAAATTTTAGTTAACTTTTACGCTATCGAGAACGTTAAAAAACTCGCACTAAGTAGCTAAGAAAACGTGCATCCCGAATCTGACTAGTGTCGCCAAGGAAATCCGTCTAGATTCCTCGGTGAGTTTTTCGCTATCTGTATCTCGAAATTTATAAGATCTTGAATTTTTCTAACATTAGATATTATTCCTACTACATCGTAATGTATATGGTATTCGTTAGATGCGCAGGTGGTATTAATGATATTCTGCATATCACAAAGTCACCAATTCGGGACGTGTTATATGTGTTAATGTTCAACAGTGCTTAGTAAACGAGTACTATTTGTGATGTGATCGAGCGTTCATTCTATTTTATTTTAAATATTTATTTTCTACTTAAAAAAAAAATTTTTTTTTTATTGCTTAGATGGGTGGACGAGCTCACAGCCCACCTGGTGTTAAGTGGTTACTGGAGCCCATAGACATCCACAACGTAAATGCGCCACCCACCTTGAGATACAAGTTCTAAGGTCTCAAGTATAGTTACAACGGCTGCCCCACCCTTCAAACCGAAATGCATTACTGCTTCACGGCAGAAATAGGCAGGCTGGTGGTACCCACCCGCGCGGACTCACAAGAGGTCCTACCACCAGTAAATAGTAAGCAAATCGAAAAAATCAAATTATATATTCGTAAACGAATAGTATCGTTTCAAACTCCGTAGGTTGCATTAAAGATAGCGCGTGTTTCTGATAGCTCGGAGTCTGACGGAGTCATTAAATTTGACCGCAAATCGATATTCTAGGAAGCCACGTGTATTTTGTATCGGATCCATGTTTAGTTCATTATGATTATCCAATGTTATAGTTTTGAGTGGAACAGTCATGTTAAACTATTTAAGGACTAGCTTTTGCCCGCGACTTTGTCCGCGTGGAAATAGTTCACAAATAATGCATTATTTTAGAACAAATTTGGTTAGCATAAAAAACGTTATAGTGAGCTAACCTTAACATATAGACATATGCTGTCGCGGAATTTTTTAAAGATCTTTAATAGGGGAACAATTCTGTCGTACATTATTTTAGCGAAACTTTAATCGTTTCTGCAGCGCACGCAGCGGAAGCTCTCAAAAAGTAAAAATAACCCCGATTTTGAAACATTATTTATTGGTGCTTCGCTTGTATTGATCCTAGCGTGATGTTATATAGCCTTCCTCGATAAATGAGCTATCTAACACTGAAATAATTTTTGAAATCGGACCAGTAGTTCCTGAGATTTGCGCGTTCAAACAAACAAACTCTTCAGCTTTATAATATTAGTACAGAGACAAATATTTTGTGGACTGAATTTAGCACCAATAAGTCTGTTCTTTAAAACAGTGAACACAATTGGGCACCTCTTCCTTACACGATGCAGACTCGTAACCTCACAATTTTTGGACATGTATCAAGAACTAGGGAACTTCTGATGGAGTGCCTGGTAGTACAGGGCAGGGAGTCTCATGCCGCGCAGCACGTCTCCCGAAAGATGGACTGATCGAATCAGAACTATAACGAATTGCATTCTACACGTAAGCACCAAACGCGTGGGAGAAAGAGAAGATGGCGCCGGGTCGTAAGACTCGTCACTAAAGCCGTGATGGCCCCGACCACTCTGCCAAGAGGGTAGCGACGAAGAAGAAGACACATCAATACAGCATCAAATTGATTGCAAGAGGATTCATTAGTCGTAGTCCCGTCAGATTACTGGACCAAATCCGTTCTTCGTTGCATAGCACGACAACATCCAAGACATTATACATTTGTATGATTATTCTATTAACTTCGGGGTCATAGTGCCAGCGTAGTAGTAGCATTTTTCTAGTATATTGTCTTATTGATGGCTTGAGATAAATAATATGAAAATCATTCAGAAATCACAAAAAAGATCTTCAAGGATCGAAATGTCCGAATTTACATTACCTCTTTACGCGCATTAGTCCTACTAACAAAGCATTTCATGGTTTATATTAACACAAAAAAGAACGGGCTCTTTTTTGACTTCAAAGAAAGAAAGAAAGGAAGAAATCATTTATTCGCTAAGGATAGTTAAAATGAGTTATTACATAAGTTAAAAGCAGCATGTATGCTAATACTATTATATATTAATAATATTTGACATGCGAATTTTAGTGCAGTGCAAGATATAATGATATTATATTCATTCATCCATAATTCCACAAATAATTAAAAAATCCATATATTTTGAACGTCGTCCTTAAGAAAATCATCAATCTTGTAGATATTCTGCTAGTGCAGGAGACCTGCCTGAAGCCCTCGCGTCGTGACCCGAAAGTCGCGAATTACGTCATGGTTAGGAATGACAGACTCACCGCCTCCAAAGGCGGGACTGCCATTTACTATAGGCGGGCCCTGCACGTTGTCCCTCTCGATACCCCCTCGCTCTCACATATCGAGGCGTCAGTGTGCCGTATCTCGCTGACGGGACACCAGCCGATCGTCATCGCATCCGTCTATCTACCCCCGGACAAGCCCCTTCTGAGCAGTGACATCGAGTCACTGTTCGGCATGGGAGACTCCGTCATCCTGGCAGGCGATTTAAATTGCCACCACACTAGGTGGAACTGCCACAGTTCAAACATAAACGGTAGGCGTCTCGACGCGTTTATAGACGACCTTACCTTTGAAGTAGTCGGTCCCCCAACTCCAACATGTTATCCGTATAACATCGCGCTCCGTCCGAGCACTATAGACCTGGCACTGCTGAGGAACGTAACTCTGCGCTTGCGTTCCATCGAAGCAATGTCAGAGCTCGACTCAGACCACCGACCTGTCGTTATGCAGCTCGGTCGCCCCCACAACCCAGTCACAGCTACGAGGACCATGGTGGACTGGAAGAAGCTGGGCAAATGCTTAGCCGATGCCGCTCCACCAATCCTCCCCTGCGGCCCGGATTCAACTCCATCCCCCGAGGACACAGTCGAATCCATAAACATCATCACGGATCACATCTCTTCCGCGATCATAAGATCCTCAAAAGAAGTCGATGTGGAGGATAGCTTCCACCGCATCAGACTGTCCCCCGAACTTAGGAACCTCCTAAGAGTTAGAAACGCGGCAATCCGGGCCTACGATCAACTTCCCACGCACTCAAACCGGATTCGGATGCGTCGTCTACAGCGGGATGTAAAATCTCGCCTAAGCGACGCCCGAAATGAGAATTGGGATAGTTACTTAGAAGGACTCGCGCCCTCTCATCAAGCATACTGGCGACTAGCAAGGACTCTCAAGTCCGAAACTACCGCTACTATGCCTCCTCTCGTACGCCCTTCAGGCCAACCACCGGCTTTCGATGACGATGACAAGGCAGAGTTGCTGGCCGATGCACTGCAAGAGCAGTGCACCACCAGCACTCAATACGCGGACCCCGAACACACCGAGGCAGTCGACGGGGAGGTCGAGCGCAGAGCTTCCCTGCCACCCTCGGACGCGTTACCCCCCATTACCTCTGACGAAGTTAGAGAAGTAATAGACAACCTTCAACCTAAGAAGGCACCCGGCTCCGACGGCATCCGCAACCGCGCGTTAAAACTCTTACCAGTCCAACTGATAACAATGTTGGCTACCATCTTAAATGCCGCTATGACGCACTGCATCTTTCCGGTGGTATGGAAAGAAGCAGACGTTATCGGTATACGGGCAAACCGAATAATGAAACCGCTAGTTACCGACCGATCAGTCTCCTCCCAGCGATAGGCAAAATTTACGAACGGCTCCTTCGGAAACGCCTCTGGGACTTCGTTACCGCGAATAAAATTCTAATAGACGAGCAGTTTGGATTCCGCGCCAAACACTCGTGCGTACAACAAGTGCACCGCCTCACGGAGCACATCTTAATAGGGCTAAATAGGCGTAAACAAATCCCGACCGGCGCCCTCTTCTTCGATGTAGCGAAGGCGTTCGACAAAGTCTGGCACAACGGTTTGATCTACAAACTGTACAACATGGGAGTGCCAGACAGACTCGTGCTCATCATACGAGACTTCTTGTCGAACCGTTCGTTTCGATATCGAGTAGAGGGAACTCGTTCTCGTCCCCGTCATCTGACTGCCGGAGTCCCGCAAGGCTCCGCACTCTCCCCGTTACTATTTAGTTTGTATATCAACGATATACCCCGGTCTCCGGAGACCCATCTAGCGCTCTTCGCCGATGACACGGCTATCTACTACTCGTGTAGGAAGATGTCGTTGCTTCATCGGCGACTCCAGACCGCAGTAACCACCATGGGACAGTGGTTCCGGAAGTGGCGAATAGACATTAACCCCACGAAAAGCACAGCGGTGCTATTCAAAAGGGGTCGCCCTCCGAATACCACTTCGAGCACCCCACTCCCCAATAGGCGCGTAAACACCTCCGCCGTTAGCCCCATCACTCTCTTTGACCAGCCCATACCGTGGGCCC
Organism: Bombyx mandarina; assembly: GCF_030267445.1. Classification (NCBI taxonomy): domain Eukaryota; kingdom Metazoa; phylum Arthropoda; class Insecta; order Lepidoptera; family Bombycidae; genus Bombyx; species Bombyx mandarina. Next base: position 1,300,447 of record NC_143211.1, read on the forward strand.
CGAAGGTCAAATACCTAGGCGTCACCCTCGACAGAGGGATGACATTCCGTCCCCACGTAAAAACGGTACGCGATCGCGCCGCGTTTATACTAGGACGACTCTACCCAATGCTTTGTAGACGAAGCAAACTGTCCCTCCGTAATAAGGTAACCCTCTACAAAACTTGCATACGCCCCGTCATGACGTATGCAAGCGTAGTGTTCGCTCACGCGGCCCGCACCAACTTGAAACCCCTTCAGGTTATACAATCCCGATTCTGCAGGATAGCCGTCGGAGCACCATGGTTCCAGAGGAACGTGGACCTCCACGATGACCTGGAGCTCGACCCCGTCAGTAAGTATCTACAGTCGGCATCGCTGCGCCACTTTGAGAAGGCGGCACGACATGAGAACCCTCTTGTCGTGGCCGCCGGAAACTACATACCCGATCCTGTAGACCGTTTGGTAAACCGTCGACGTCGCCCAAAGCACGTCATCACGGATCCTCCTGATCCATTAACGGTGCTTTTAGGCAATACAAGCACCGGTCACCGTCCTCGCCGAACCCGTCGCTTGCGACGAAGGGCTCGACGAGCGAATTAACCCACAGACACAGCCCACTGAGTTTCTCGCCGGATCTTCTCAGTGGGTCGCGCTTCCGATCCGGTGGTAGATTCTGCGAAGCACTGCTCTTGCTAGGGCGGTGTTAGCAATTCTCCGGTTTGAGCCCCGCGAGCTCACCTACACAAGCTAGGGTACGCTGAAGTAGCCTCTCAAGGCTATCAGCATAGGTAGGGAAAAAAAAAAAAAAAAAAAAAAAAAAATCATTTATGTGACCGTAATTTTCACTAATAAGATTTTCTTTTAGTTTTGTCTTAAAATGAATATCGTCTAGATTTCTTCATTTCTTTAGTAGTTTATTAAATATCCCAGTACCAGTACCTAGTATACCTAAGACATTAAAAACGAGCCCTTTTCAGAGCATTCGAGCAACTTGCACGCAAACAATTAACTATCGTGTTATAATACAACCATGTACTTGATGTCGTGTGTGCGTATCGATCGCGTTATGCAACACTTTACTGCGACTTGTATCTAGTAGTAGTAATTTATACCGAATAATATGTATGCCATTATTTTTATTTATTTTTATTGCTTAGGTTAGGTAGGGTGGACGAGCTCACATCCCACATGGTGTTAAGCGGTTACCGTAGTCATCAACAACGTAAATGCCACCACCTACCTTGAGATATAAGTTCTAAGGTCTCAGTTTAGTTAGATCGGCCCCACCCTCAAACCGAAACGCATTACTGCTTCACGGCAGAAATAGGCAGGGTGGTGGTACCTACCCGCGCGGACTCACAAGAGGTCCTACCGCACGTAAAGTAATCGATATTAAAGTTTTGGCGATGTTTCGTGTTAAAACAATACAATTGGGGGCACAAATTATAAACCGAATGTTTGGGGGTTAACCGAAAAAGGAAGATCTTCCACGGAGCGGGTGCTAGTGCTCCGTAAGCCGACGGTCCGTATTTTTTTTATGATTGTGGTATGACTGGTATCCCGGAAGCCTTTACAATTTCACCAGGACAGATGGGCGAGCAAATGCTCAGCCAGGAAATCTGAATGTTATATTATATCGGAACTTGTATTTAAGCTTATCTTGAAAATGTTGCAAGCAAGATTTAGGCATCTGTCAAGTATCTTGTTAACTATTATTGCTACCGCCTAAACTAGACAGATTTGCAATAAAAAAAAAATACATCGACGAGCTTCAAAAGTTTAATGGAATCGGAAAAAAATACGCTTACTCTGAATCCTCACGAGTACAGTTCTGGTCTGAATTTATCGCCTAATTACTATCAGTACCCTGCTAGGGGTAAAAAGAGGGTAAAATAAATTTATTGTATTTAGTAAAGAAGTTCTTACATTTATCATATCACTCAACACTTTTCAGTAATAAATTTTTGTTTTTATTAAGACACATCGTCAGAACGTGGTCAAGACAGACCAAGGTCGAAGAACTTGCACTCTTAAAGCCTGGCTCCTAAATCTTATTTTAAATTGCATTTTTACGTCAAACGCGTTAAAATCAATTTGCGGTTTTCGCGTTGGTCTGTGTAAATATGAATTTATATCTTTACTTTCATGTAGCAGTGTTTAACCACTATTTGCCATATAAATTCCCGTTTCTCGTATATGTTTCATTTAATGGAGTCAAGGATTATTTCGATATTCAAATAGGATATTCAAATGTACATCCGGTATTATATTAGCATTTAGGAGTTGCTCTCTAGAGTTTACGCTAGAATGTGTGGAACCCGTAATCTCCTTTGTACCAACAACCTTTGTAGCCGCTTCGTTCTACAGTACGTGAAGAGTCACCATCACAGACACGTGCCGTCCAGTCCGAGAATGATCCTCTTTCTCTTCTCTCTCTCTCTCTCTCTGTCCTTTCTCCAAAACGATGTAGCAAATTTTATATGAGTGACGTTTGGAGAAGTGGTTCAGAGGATCAAGGACTTTATACAAAAAATCCCGTTGGTCGAAGAATCAGGCGACGGACGAACCACGCTCGGCGAAAGCGAAACAAGATAAGAAGATTGTTTGTACAATTAATTTCTACAGTTAAATCATAAAAACGTTTTAGAATTTATTTAACTCAATTTCGTTTTCTACTCACTAATTTAGGCTGTATGACACGTGGATGCGTTTACCTGTAAAAGAAAAAAATATATAACAAAAAACCATTTTGTGTAATAACTATGCAGAAAACATTGTACAGGACTTTTTGGCGGGAACGCCAGAAGTGAAGTTGTGCGATTGGTTTTATTTTGTCTATTTAGTGTTTCTTCAGGTTTAAATGTGTAATGACGATGGTTTATTAACTGTTTAATATCTGTGAAAGTGCACAAATGTAGGAAAATGAAACAGCCGCTGGACAATAACTTCTCGGGATCCTCCAAAAAGGTCACTGAAAAAATCAGTAAATGACCACCATTTTACTGAGATTATAATTCATCCCATATCATCTCATTTCATTTTATTTCATCCCAGTCGATCAATGTCTCAAATTAATCATCTTCATTTCATTTCACTCCATATTCAAATTTTTTATAAAAATAAGAATATAAATTAAAATAAGATATGACTTAAAGGTCTTAGTTACCAGGTCATAAAATCCCTTGAAAAATTAATTAAACAGGACTTTTTGGCGGGAACGCGAGGTGAGGTTGTTTTATTTTCTAGTGTTCCTTCAGGTTTAAACGTGTGATAGCAGCGTGTTTGGCTGTTTAGCATCTATGAAAGTGGACAAATGTCGAAGAATTAAACCAAGTAAGTCGCTGGACATAGCTTCTCGGGTTCCTCCGAAAAGTCCACAGAAATCTAGGTAAATAATCTTAATTTTACTGAGCTTTTATTTCATCTCAACTCGCTGCATTCAATTTCATCCTAATTGATTTCATTGTCAAATAATTACCTCATCTCATTTAACTCCATATAATTTTTCTTAAAACAGAATATATGACATAATAATATGTATTTTATAAACGATTTTTTTTTATAAATAATTTTATAAACTTTTTCAAGTAATTAAACAAGTACACGACTAAACAAGTTTATAAAATCTGTCAAGAAACTGGTCCTAATAACATTCCAGGAAGCGAATTATTATAATTAAAAAAAAGAGAAAAAGAACTGTATTAATTGTTTTGTAGACACCGTACTTCTTTGAAAGTCACATACACAATACAATTATATTTACGATCAATATTTCCAAATTACACAACTCTACAAAAAAATATTCGTTCTTTGTCCTAATGTTTATACTAGGTTTTTGCGGTTAATTATTCACAAAAACGAAAATAAAATACCTTTTTTTGGTATAAAGTTTGCTTTTGTGATAGTTATAGTAATAATACTCATTATTCAATCTATATATATAAAATGAAACCCGTTTTCCGTTGTCACGACATAACATGAAAACGGCTTGACCGATTTGGCTAATTTTGGTCTTGAATTATTTGTTGAAGTCCAGAGAAGGTTTAAAAGGTTAGATAAACATAAAAATATTCGGAATTAAATAAAAATAACAATTTTGTTTTTCCTTTGATGTGTCCCCGTCGGACGGATTCCTTTTGTTTGTTTTAAGTTTATCTTAAACAAAAGTTTAGGTCTTTTATTTATCGATTGAGGCACTACGAAGTCTGCCGGGTCAGCTAGTTTATTTATAAATTTTAATTAATTTTAATACTTTCAAAAAAACCGCGCTAGGAGAGTGTAGTGTTTACGGTTACACGGTGCCACTAGATGGCACTCGAGTCATATGCAACAATCAGGTGTTTTGTACAAGCCCAGAAAAACTTAAAATGTCACGAAAGTGTAAATACGATGCTGATGCATTTTGTTATGTGGTCAATTTATTAAAGTTCAAGAGCAAACTGTTTCATGCCATGTATATTTTTTTCGTCTAATTACGATCTAAAATATAGAAATTTTATGCTTTGCAATCAAAGTCAAATTTGGTGTTGACCCGTGTTACTTATCTGCGCTTGAGCTAATTACAATGCTCTTGTGTGGGTTATTAAATGATAAATTTAACTAATGACAGCCAACTACAGTTAATATGTACAATACAATTATTGTGTTTAGTACAGTTTCTAATCGCAAAGTTGTTATTAGTCGCCGAAAAGAGGTCAACATATAATAAAAAGCATATGTAATCAATATTTGACTGTGATTCTCCTCTGACCTCTGAAATTATCGACTTGACAACGGAACTACATAGCTATCAGCAGATAGCATCCGTAATCATTCATTGACTCTGGTCATCAATAATTGTATAGTTTACATAAAAAGGTTTAATGTTTTTTTTTGGAATACGTGAACGTAGGGTTTGGCAAGTCAGGTATCGACGACCTCAAAATATGTGGGTGGACACGATCCGTGTCAAAAACGTTCTCTGTAAGGATAGTCTGGTGACGTATGATGCGAAAGAAAATGAAATGACACCACCTAGTTTATCAATTTCGAATCATCTTTCTCTCAAACGCTATGTACTGACATACCATGAATTTCGTTTCGACATAGCGCGTGACGTCACGTTTCATTTCGACCAATGGTCAGGCGTTTCGCAAAATTTGAATTTAGAGTGCTTAATTTCCATATTTATTTATTTATTTAAAATTAAATTTTCGTATTAAAATACAGTTAGGACGACAAAGTCACAGAAAAAAATAATTGTTAATAAATTCTGAAATGACCCGCACATTCCTCATCGAGGAGAACAACTGTACAAAGTAATCGTATGAATGGAACGCATTCGTTGCCGGCTAACGTGTAAACATTCGTTTTACATATACATATATAGTATATGAATTATGGACATACATATACATAATACGTTATAATGAAGTTGTAATAAACACGACCGCGCTGGCACACGACGTTCGCGTCATCTGCGCTGCATTAGTTGCATCACTGTTACACGTGGAACACATCCTATACAAACAGCGGTATCTGAAGGTTGCTTGCTGTATTGCTTGCCTTTAGTATTCTACGAGATTTGCAAGAGTTGTATATAAAAAAAAACGGTTTAACGGTTCGAGTGAGACACGGCCTAACTAATAAAGAGAATACGGATACGAAAACTACTTTTTTATTTATTGCTTATTATTGCTTTGATAGGTGAACGAGCTCACGGACGATCTGATGTCAAGTGGTTAACGGAGCATATTGACATAACGCTACCATTAAGACATGAGGTTGAAGACTCACTTGTACCGTATAACAGTTACTGCACCCTTCAAACCGAAACGTATTTAAGAGGAAAGTGGTACCTACCCCGGTGAGTTTATGATCTACCACCGGATCGAAAACACAACCCACTGAGAAGATACGGCGAGAAATTCAGTATATATTTTCGTCGTATTTTTCTGTAAATATCGGCTCGATTGTACTCGCTCTGATGCTGATATCCATGCACCAATGGTCACCACTCATCATCAGGTGGCATGTATACTACTCTGCTTACAATAACAATGTAAAAAAAAACATACTGAGACTAGAGAACTATCGTGTCTCAAGGTGAGCGGGCGTCGAGTCTGCAATAAAAAACATCTTTAATTGTTTACAGCTAAGTACAGTCACGGCCAATCATTCGGAACGATTAAAACGTACTCATTGTAGTTGTTGATTTATATCGATTTTTATTCGCAACGTCAACCAATTTTTTTTCTTACCTTTGCTGATAGCCTTGAGAGGCTAGTTCAGTTTCACCCTAACATGTAGGTGAGCTCACGGGGCTCAAACCGGAGTGTTGCTAATACGAACCCTAGCAAGAACAGTGCTTCGCAGAATCTATCACCGGATCTTTTTTTTATTGCCCAAGCAGGAAGACGAGCATACGGCCCACCTGATGGTAAGTGGTTACCGTCGCTCATAGACGTCAGCAATGCCAGGGGCAGAGCCAAGCCGCTGCCTACCAATTAATACTCTCCCCAAGCTCGTTTGAAGGAGGAGTCGGAAACGCGACTCACTGAGAAGATCCGGCGAGAAACTCAGTGGGCTGTATCTATGGGTTAATTCATTCGTCGAGTCCTTCGTCGCAAGTGACGGGTTCGACAAGGACGGTGACCGGTGCTTGAAGTACCTAAAAGCACCGTTAATGGATCGGGATCCGTAATGACGTGTTTAGAACCGTCAACCAAGCAAAGTTGTTTATGTATAGAACAAGTGAGCTGGTTTACTGAGTTTCATAGGACTTTTCGAGAACGAACAGAAGAGGGTCGTAATCACAGCAGGGGGGGGGGTGTAGAAAGAGGATTAAACTAGAATTTTCCTGGAGCCAGTGTGTCATCCACAGTGCGTTTCCAGAGGTCTTTTTTGCCACGTACCATCCGGCTATGGAATGAGCTCCCCTCCACGGTGTTTCCCGAGCGCTATGACATGTCTTTCTTCAAACGAGGCTTGTGGAGAGTATTAAGCGGTAGGCAGCGGCTTGGCTCTGCCCCTAACATTGCTGAAGTCCATGGGCGACGGTAACCACTCACCATCAGGTGGGCCGTATGCTAGTCTGCCTACAAGGGCAATAAAAAATAAAAGAATATGTAAGTAGATCAATAAAAACTCAAATCTTTCGACATTACACCAAAGTTCCACCTAATTTACTATGTATTGAGGAATCCAAATTACAGAAAAACTAATAAAGTGTAACTTTTTTTTTATCTTTTGGCATTTGAAATCTAAATTTTATTGAGAATATTTTAAACAATAAAACGTAAATCATAGAACCAAAAACGGCTAAAGTAAAAACCCTGAAAGAAGAATAGAAAAAGTTCCACCAAAAAAATGTGTTATCCTTACTTTATAACTAAGTATATAAAATAGTTTAGGACCATATACTTATTCACGGTTTAGGATTCACAACAGAATGTCAACGAAACAGTATCTTTTTAATTACGTCCAAGTCTGTCATCAGCCTCGGAGAAAATTAACGTTATATAAATTATATTTGAAAGTTAGATGCTTTCTATGAACACTTTTTGAATAGTGTAGTAAAATTACTCGAATAAAATTGAAATTGTATTAACGAAAATTAGCAAAATAGATGAAATCTGGCAAAGATCGGAATCTTATTAAAAATTCCGCACAGCACTCAGACGTTCAATCTATTCAGAATGGACAAAATATGGCCGCCCTTTGCTTTGTGTCAGGAAACGAGAAAAGCAATGTTAACAGGAGTGTCCATTCAGATAAAACTACATTCTAATAGGTTTAAAAACGGTTGAGTTTCAAGAGATATTAGTTGCTTACGGAGCTCCGTAGACATTACAACACCACCATATATGAGACGCCACTTGAGGAGATTTTAAAAAACAATGGAGGTGGTTATAAAAAAAAAAATGTTTCAGATATCGTAAATACGATTTCATAGTCTCTGAATGATGGTTAAAAAACCTTGGACATTCGCCTCAACTGAGAAATTATTGACATAGACACACGACACTTGGCCGGATTTTTTGAAATAACATCTAGTTTGCAATCACATCGTTACACAATGTCGGGATTTGAATTTTAAGCGAACAGAATCGAAACACTAACGAGTTTTCACGTTTAATTTATTCATAGAACAGACCAGCAAATCAATATTTGATGAGAGCGGAGATGCGTGATAGGATTCTGAAATGACACACGAATCGATCACCTCCGACCGCCATTTGCAACACGACGCTTCTACCATGTCGGAGACAAGTTACGGGTCTCCACTCACAAGTATATCTGCTCCAGCAGTTCTCAGATCTTGCCAATTTACGGGCAGAATTGTTACAGTGATATTATCTTGGGCTTAGTCCAAAAGACTGGCAAGTAATTATAAATTAATCAACCATGTTCATCCCAAATAAAACCAAAATTTGTATACCTGAACTAATATATACGTGACCATTCTAATTACATATAGACACATTCCTAAGCCATGAAAAATATACAACAAAATGAACGTCTCAATAGGGGCTCGTCGGGGTGGACGCTCGTTACTCTACAAACAAAAAATAAAAAATTTGAAAGTGCTAATTCGTATTGAGCAAAACTTTAACGTCTCCCAACAGGTACTTCAACGTTAGATACATGATATTGTGGTTAATCTATCCAACTATTTCTTTTACTAAAATTCGATTTGATGATATCACGCATCTGCTGTTTCCCGCGCGAATTATATCTAGAAATTTTTACGTTACGTTTTCTTTTCATATAAATAACCATGAATAATATGTAGTGTGGGTTAAACTTCTAGAAATATCTCTGATTAAACATTCAAAATACAGAACTTACTCGTCACACTCTACAGTATTCTTAGTTTGTCTATTCGTGGACATAAATCAAACTGCCTTTTCGATTAGGCACGGTCGCGACCTAGAGAATAGAAATATTGTTGCGCGCTCCGAGCCGAGAAGTATCTTCGGGAGGCGCGAGAAATAAAATAATTACAGAGATAGACGCGCGAACCGGTTGCGGAGTGTATCGGTCTCGGCGCGACCGTCAAGGCCTACTGATAACTCCGCGATTAGATAAACGGCCAGATCCGAGCCCCCCCGATAACGAGGTGCATTGCAAAACATATAGTCGTAACTTTATACAATTATTGTTGAATTGCCGCCTATTTTGCTTAGGCCTGGTCTATTTTTAGGTTAATAACAACTAATCATTATTTTTTTGTATTGCATTAATTGATTGTCACTCAAAAATTTCTAAATTTACATGCTAGTTTAGTTTATTGATAACATCATCACAAGTGAAACATGAGTTAGCATAATATTCAAATGTGAATGATAAGCATTTTAGTCGTTCGTGAGACGACGTGAACTGCTAAGAATTCGAAACGCCGGAAATCTATACTAATACTAATACTAATACTAATATATTATAAGAGGAAAGATTTGTTTGTTTGTTTGTTTCGAATAGGCTCCGAAACTACTGGACCGATTTGAAAAATTCTTTTTCCATTAGAAGCCGACATTGTCCCTGATGAACATAGGCTACTTTTTTTATTTTATTTTTTTATTTTTTATTTTTGGTTCATGTGTGTTTTAATATTTCCGAAGCGAAGCGCGGGCGGGTCGCTAGTAATATTATAAAGACAATAAAAACCGCGTCATTAAACTCCAGTTTTAATTACGAAATAATAGTAAGATAGCACCATATAATAGTATTGCATTGTACGTATGGTACTGTGTGTATTTCATATTAATACCATTAGGCAATATTATTTTCAATTACTAATTGTAATATAGGTACAGAATATTATAGAATCTTTATAGACTTAAATAGTTGAGCGACTTTGTAAATTCTGTTTGACACGTTCGTATTGAAGCGTGGCGCCGTCTTGCGCGTTACATTATCACACGTTATTACACGTTAGATATATAAAAATAAACTCGTATAATGGCAGACAGACGAATGGCCGCTTGTTCGCGAGATTTCACAGATCATTCAATGTACCTTTCGCCTATACACAAATTGTTACTTCAATTATAGTCCTCAGGTTAGAGCCCTGTGAGCTCACCTACTTGTCAGGTTATGCTTTTTCTTTGAGCCGGGGTGAACCTCCTACAAGGTCCCCGCGCCTGGGGGCTTGCAGGGAATGTGGGACTTGACGATAACACTAAACGACTCCCCAGCACTCTTACACCCGACGTCCGATCTCCGTCCGGGCTCAGAACCCGGTCAGAGTAGGGGGTTCCCGCGGTCAACACAACAACCACCACTCGGCGCCACCCCGAGGACGCTCGACCGACGGGTCGTTGAGGCGATAGTCGACGACCAAGGATGCCGGTCGCCGCGGTACGGCGGCTCTACCAGGCCGCCCGGACGATGCCGCTGGTGTTCCGGGATACCCCGCTGAGGCTGGCATAACCTTTTAACGCTACCAGCTTAGGCAGTAAAAAAATCTATTATATTTAACGCAATAAATTGTCTACCCTTTGTCGATAAGCTTCTGTCATACGTAGGTATATTATGTTATAAAAATTAGCATCCTCGCTCCAAATCTGCTCTTTGTGTAAGAATGTAGAACTGTTACATCACTCTTATATAAACATACGACATGACAAACGAATTTTATTTGTTTTTTACAGTACCTAATAAACGTGCAAACGTTATGTTAAAAATATTAATACATTCCAGACAGCCGTTATACAACAGAATTGAGACTACGACCTCATTTCTCCAAAACTCAAGCATTAATATATTTATAGTACAATCCAAATCATTAATATCCACAATTCTATTACAAACGAAAGAGGAAAAAAAGATTTTTTTTAATGATCAAAACAGTTTTAGCGTACAAAGCGACAAAGCCTTTTTCAAAATAACACGTATGTATTTCGTTTCGGATGCAATCAGAATCAAAGCATTTGCACTGAAAAGGGAAACATCAAGCCAATCAGTAGTTACGATCGATGGCACCCGGAACTGAATATCTGCGTTCTCGAGGAAAACAGGAAAAGAACGAATGAATGAATCGGTTCTCCTTTGAAAAGCTTCGATGGTTTATTGGCAACCGGGCGTCCGTTATTTCCGCAGATACAGTAAGATTTCACCAAATCCCATTCTCAATTTACGTATTGCAAATACGAGTGAACGAGCTCACGCCCCGACTGGTGTTAAGTGGTTTATAGAACCTACGGACATCAGTGTGAATACCCTATTCGACTTGAGACACGAGGACTTTGTCAATTGTAGTATAACGGCTATCCCAAAATTTTAAACGGGACGCAAGTCCTTCGTGGCAAAAATAGGCATGCTATCTCTTAACCATGAAAGTCATCAATGAGCGTGTGTTAAGTACGTATTTCACTAGAAAAAAATTGCATTTGCCAGCAGGAATTGAACAAGAACAGTCGCATCTTTCAATACGAATTACGAACACACCGGGCGTTTCATGTTTTTGACCACGACAACTTTAGCATCGGAGTAATGGCGTGGCTATATACCTTTAGCATTGCTAACGCTTGCCTGCAAGCGACAGCGAGCACTCACCACCAGGTCAGCCGTATGCCTGTCTGTCTACAAATACCATAAAAAATTCAGAAAAACCACCACAGCACCACAATTTGCGGTCCGGTTTGAGTGGTAGCTGTTATTCTAGTGGACTCTTAAAGTGTCGACAGGCCTTAGGTGATCAATGGCCCCCGCTCACAGCAGACCCGCTGAAATACGATGACAAATATGCAAAATACCCATCGAATATATATTAATTTACAAATATGTATATGGTAGAAAAAATATGAAACATTAAATACAAAAAAAATGCAATTGGCGGTCTTATCCTTAAGAGCCATCTCTTCCAGATAACCATCAGGTGGACAAAATCATTAAGAAACAATTACACGCGGCGTACCAATAGATTGAGAGAGATAGATGACACGCATTTTCATTACTTCTTACGTCTTTGTAAAACAGTACCTATCCATAAAATTTTTCCTCGTCGCCATTTCACAGAAGAAAGTTGTTGAGATGTGTTAACGAATGGATGGGCCGCGTTCATTTTTTTCCATTTTTATATTCATAAAGTGCGTTAACCGCATTTTTCGAGGTTACATTGAACGAATAACGTTACAATCGACCTTTTCATCGCGTTATCTCGTGGGCTTAAAACGTTAGAGAGTCGATTCGTTTTTTTAGCGTAGCGACCCTTTTGTTCCAAGTTCATATGCCTGTCCATTAACTTGTGTTTGCCTGTCACTGTCATCTAACAATGTGTACCAATCGTTTCTGAATATCTACTACGTCACACGGACAGACAGATATATTGAAAGCGTATTTTTTCATTCAATATCGAAGGGGAGGCTATTTGGTTACGCGACATTTTTGCAACTTTACAGGAGAGCCATTAAAGTTTAAAATTTGGAAAATTTCATAATAAAAAGAAACTTCTTTAGCTATTTGATTAGGGTAAGCTTAACTGAAGTTTAATTAAAAACATCGAAATATTGATGCTTATACCAAATAAAACGGACCTTTAATTACAAAGATAATATCGCGTATTAAGTGAAATCTCGCTTAAGCCAAATAGCTTTTCACTCCTCGTATATATACATACACTTTCATTGTAAACTTAACTGTTTGTTTTTTCAAATAACTTAATTATTATTAAATTGGACGTTTTTCAACTGCTGCGTTTAATCCATACGAAAGCATTATTACCCGTGAGTCGTCGTGGCCTAACGGATAAGACGTCCGGTGCATTCGTGTTGAGCGCGATGCACCGGTGTTCGAATCTCAGGCGGGTACCAATTTTTCTAATGAAATACGTACTAAACAATGTTCACGATTGACTTCCACGGTGAAGGAATAACATCGCGTAATAAAAATGAAACCCGTAAAATTATATTTGCGTAATTACTGGTGGTAGGACCTCTTGTGAGTCCGCGCGGGTGGGTACCACCACCCTGCCTATTTCAGCCGTGAAGCAGTAATGCGTTTCGGTTTGAAGGGTGGGGCAGCCGTTGTAACAAAATTGAGACCTTAGAACTTATATCTCAGGTGGGTGGCGCATTTACGTTGTGGATGTCTATGGGCTCCAGTACCACTTAACATCAGGTGGGCTGTGAGCTCGTCCGACCATCTAGGCAACAAAAAAAAGCAACCCTGCCACCTTTCAGAAAATGACAGTAGCTACAGTTTACATTTTTTAACACATGATTCTATAACCCTGTCATGTCAGTGCATTGTTTTTTTTTTAAATAACTAGATTACTTGAAAAAGTACTAAGGAATTTGGCAGAATTGAGAAATTACCATCTTCTCCGCCGTTTTCAAATACTTGACAATACGTTTTGTGAGTGAAATAGCATATCCATAGTATCTAGAACTTACTTGATGTTTAAATTGGTTCGACTTGTTTCTATACATATGTACGTACGTTATATGGATAGAGTATTTCACCTTAACTGCAGTTGTCCCTTTCGTGTTCAATAGGTTTGAAAGAGAAGGCAAACCTATTTCTCGATCTTCGGTAATCAAGTTTTTCCTTGAAATTTGTACCAATAATATAAAACAAAATCAGCCTACTAACTAGAACTGACTGTTAAACAAACGACAAGCAGTAAGTTTTTAAGGCAATAAGAATGAATTTGATTATAATCCGTTAACAGTCAGTTTATGATAATAATGATAACTCACCGAGTATATAAACGTAGTAATATGAACACAGCTGTACTAGAACGAATTTAGTATTTACGTCAATGCATATTTGCATCATATTACTATCGTGTTCTAGCTCATACAACAGGTCGGAATGCAGTTGAGCAAATAAAAAAAAAATTTTTTCAATATGGCAACGCTAGAATTTTTTTTTTAAATGATCTGTGTTCGCTTTCAATTAAAACGTTCAATGAATTAAAAATATCATATTGGAAGTTCAATTTACTTGAATTCTCTGAACACACGATGAGCTTAAAATAATTTTTGTTTATATAGAACTCCCTTATGGGCACATTCTGCTTCAGTGTAAATTCAATATTAGATATCAAACTTGATGGTTAAAAAAATTTACGATACCTTTACGGTTGTAAATTCAGCGAACACTGCCCTTGTTAGGACCGGTGTTAGAAGTGTCCAGGCTGAACCCCGTGAGCTCACATCACGTCCGGTATAACTAGGATAACCCTCGAAGCGTTACTAGCTTAAGTATCTACAAAGGTAGGACAAAAGAAAGTTTATACTGTCATGATTTTCTTGCAAGAAACGGAACCTACACATTTCGTATTGTCGGTCTGTACGTACATATAACACAGTCATAACGTATATAATTTCCATTTGAATTTTAATGGTTAACGTTCATTGTACCACGGAATTATTGCTCTAACACGTCATTACGGATCCTCCGATCCTTTAACAGTGCTTTTAGGTACCACAAGCACCGGTCACCGTCCTCGCCGAACCCGTCGCTTGCGACGAAGGGCTCAACGAGTGATTAACCCATAGGCACAGCCCACTGACTTTCTCGCCGGATTTTCTCAGTGGGTCGCATTTCCGATCCGGTGGTAGATTCTGCGAACTCCGGTTTGAGCCCCGTGAGCTCACCTACACATCAAGGAGAAGTGAAATAGCCTCTCAAGGCTATCAGCATAGGTAGGGAAAAAAGAACGTAATTATTTGGATTTTGTAACGAAACAATATAAAATATTCCGTTTTAGAAAACTCAAAGATCAGATACAGATATAATTGATAAGGATTATAATTCATTTTAGTATTAATTGTGATTTGCATCGATGAAGAGAATTAAGAGCGCAATTCACAAGGTCAAGGCTTATTAGAGCGCAGTATACGCGCTTTTCGCACGACAATGCCAAAACAACATCCGTCTCTTTTCGACTCGTTTACAAAGTGTTTACCTAAACGAGATAGCTGTACAACTCAAGAGCACGAGACGTTTAGTAGCGTCCGTCCGCATTCCGGCGCTGAAAATAAATCATTAACGAAATTAGACTTTGTCTAGGTGATACATCACGGCGACAAGAAACAATTGAATTAACTTGCAATTACTTAATGTGTACATTATATAGTACTATGTTAATAATTAATTAATGACTCTCTACAATAATTACGGTCTGGCGATGTAATGTTCTCTAAAATAACACCAGTCCATCTATTCTTGTACTCATAAAAGCGGCTGGGAATTCATGGGATAGTTGGTAGCAGCGTTCTACGTACAGCATACTGGCATTGCCAACCGACATTTACTATTGTGAAGCTGTACGATTTGTATTTGTAAGAGTTTGAAGGGTAGTAAATTTTTTTAAGAAATTCTACTAAAACTTCGACTTCACATTTCAAAGCGGGTAAGGGGATATTTGTGATTTTTTAACTTCAGTACGTAGTCGTGACCTAAAGGATAAGCCGTCCGGTGCATTCGTATCAAGCGATGCGACTGTGTCTACGAAATATCTACGTACTTAGCAAATGTTCACTACTGGTGGTGGTGGTGGTAGTACTGGTAGTTAGAACGTCTTGTGACCGGCTTCGGTAACCACTTAACATCAGGTGGGCCGTGAGCTCGTCCACCACCATAAGCGGTAAAAAAAAGTAACGCAATTGGATGTCGTAATCTCAACAACGGCCAATAAAAAAATAGTTGACAGTTCGAAATGGCGCCGCGTCAGTTTTCAAAAATCGTTAACGTCTCCCAGTAGTGTGTCCGCACGCATAGTTGTGACGAACGCCGTGACGTTGGCTGCGACCTGAGATCCTGAATGGATATTTTAATCTAGTTTTTATTTATAGAGTATGGACATGTTTTTATTGATACTCCTTAATGTGTAGGTGTCTGTGCGTAACAAGTTATTTTAGTATCTTTTTGTTTTTTCTATATTCATCATTGATACAATATATTATTATATAAAGAAAAAACAAAAACAATTTGCTATTTTAGTTCATGCGTCCGTTCGATGGTAAGGATAACTTTTACAACACAGCTGAGACTGATCTCATGCCTCGAAAATGAGCATTCACTTTCTAATGTCTATGGACTGTTTTTGCCTTACCACTCTTGTCAGAGCGGTCGTGATCGCGTCGTTCAGTATCACTGCTGTGGGCAGATGATACGTGCCGCATGAGTAATCGGCATTTCTCCCGGTCTGTGATGAGCCTGGTACACTCAACCGCCAACTGCCGACTTCACTTGGTCGATCCATCGCATGGGTAACCTTCCACGCGGTCTGGTGTCTTCTAATTTGCCCTGATTGATAAGGCGCTCTATAGAGTAATTTCCTCGCCGGGAGATAAGCCGTTATGAAAGTCATCTATGGACTACGGTTACTGGTGGTAGGACCTCTTGTGAGTCCGCGCGGGTGGGTACCACCACCCTGCCTATTTCTGCCGTGAAGCAGTAATGCATTTCGGTTTGAAGGGTGAGGCAGCCGTTGTAACTATACTTGAGACCTTAGAACTTATATATCAAGGTGGGTGGTGCATTTACGTTGTGGATGTATATGGGCTCCAGTGACCACTTAACACCAGGTGGGCTGTGAGCTCGTCCATCCAACTAAGCAATAAAAAATAAAAAAAACCGTATACAAGCAGGTGACACGTGAGCTCGTTCATTCCCGATCCTGCGGACAGAATGGAAAGCAGTCGACGTCGCCCAAAACACGTCATCTCGGATCCTCCCGATCCACTAACGGTGCTTTTAGGTACTTCAAGCACCGGTCACCGTTCTCGTCGAACCCGTCGCTTGCGACGAAGTAAATTAACTCTCAGACACAGCCCACTGAGTTTCTCGCCGGATCTTCTCAGTGGGTCGCGTTTCCGGTCCGGTGGTAGATTCTGCGAAGCACGGCTCTTGCTAGGGTTCGTGTTAGCAACGTCATCAGGTTTGAGCCCCGTGTGCTCACCTACAAACGTTAGGGTTACGCTGAAATAGCCCCTAAGGCTATCAGCTTAGGTAGGAAAAAAAAAGAAAAAAAAGTGAGCTCGTTCACGTTCATACGTAAAAAAACATTGCCGAAAAGTGCCGGGGGTCACCATCGACCAGAACTAGGAAACAATCAAGTATTACGTAATGGGCGACTTAAGGCCAGAAAGGAACGGAAGTCGAACAAGAACGCATGGTTACTTAACAACAATAGGATAGCGGTACCGGCTCACAGTCCGCCCTGCCAATAGTAAACGCAAGTTGATGATCGCAGTGAGCGTGATAGACTGAGACAAGGCTTGAATATCCTGTGAATCCCTTACTGCATTTAACGAAACCCACGAGAAGAGATGGCTTGGTGCTAATCTAGACCGACACCAGACAGCCATTACACTTCGAAAGCCCTACCCGGACTCTTGCGTTGAAATAAGATTCCAATCGACAGGTTAACACAAGGTAATTACATAACAACAGCCTTGTACGACTTGTGGAATTAACAACACAAAAGCTGGAAGGACGCGGACGAACTGTTACCGGTTACCGATGTGGCCAACTTATGAACTTTGTAACGATTCGATGTTGTAATTGTGTTATTATAACAGTATTTCTCTTTGAGCTTTTTTTAGCGTATATGGTTGGGCGAGCTCACAGCCCACTCGGTGCTAAGTGGTTACCGGACCCCATAGACATCTACAACGTAAATGTCCGTCGCCCACCTTGAGATACCTATGAGTTCTAAGGTCTCACCTATAGTTACAACGGTTGCCACACCCTTCAAACGGAAACGCATTACTGCTTCACGGCTGCAATAGGCAGGGCGGTGGTACGTACCCGTGCGGATTCACAAGAGGTCCCACCACCAGTACTTAAAGCTTATATGGAACATGTATGAATTACAGTCTAAAAAAATTGCACTGATATTCTCCTTAATGATTAAAGACTACAAAACAACACCATTTCATCAATCAATGTAAAACTATGAATTGAAAGGAATTTGTTCACTGTTGCGCCACGGTCACCAGAAAAGCATATCGACGCGGTGGTAAGGGTACTTCCTAATCCACAAAAGCACGCTACAGCTTCCGATTGAATAATGAAATTAATATAGTTTGCCATCATTTTAATGTTGCAAACAATAGTTACGTATTATGATCAATGACGAATGCCTCAAATTGAGAAAGAAGCCTGCCATGGTTTGGGTCCAGGCACTTCGATACTATGAAAATCTTGTCAATCAAAACTATTTTAGCATGGATTTATAGTCTGGGCATCAACTTCAACTTATTACGAATGATGTTGGCTCTTTCCTTTTTACTTGCACAGAGCTCCTATATTAATGTGAGTCGATACTACCATGTGACGTGTTATGTTCTTTCAAGATCTTAGTATATTACTCAAATGGCCACCCCATTAGCATTAGTAGCATGGTGTAGTTGTATCAATATGGGGTGACTTCTATCGCTCTTATCATTAGGTGCACCAGAATAGATTAGCAAAAACAACATTCTATCAGTCCAATAGCAAAAAGGTTGCCTGATAAGTTATTCCTATTCGGAAATTGTAAATTTAATTAAATTATTAACATTAACAGCAATACCAATCTTCACAAATAAAACTAAAACTGATCGTCAATTAGTTAAAATCGTGTACCATACAGACAGCATTCAATTTAAATATTAATTACCAGCTTAAAATTTACGCATATAATTGAATTATCAAACTAATAGGTGGTCGTCAATGTTGAATGCTAATTGTGAACAGAAAAATAGATAAATGAAACGTAATATTTTAAAAACATCACGTACCTTTTTATAATGGATATCCCAAAATCAATACGAGACTGTATACGAACGTGATAAAATCAAGAAACTGGACCGTTTCAAAGATAAGGTACAAGATGCTTGTTAGCACATCCGTGATAACGTACAGATCGCACTATTTAACTAAAATTTTGTTATTGGCACTACATAACGATTCAGCGAAGTATTTTAGCACCGAAACATTTGAAGTAGCTGTTTGCTTCGGGAGGCTGAAGTAATCTCGTCATAACAATCGGTATTTACATGTTAATTTGTTTCGTACATTACCCGGTGTTGTTGAAACAATAAATTGTAGCATTGTATCATATATTTCAACTACAACAAAAACTCATTTTAATGTTTAAGGAAAAAAGAAATGTTACGAGCTGCGGTTACCTAATTTCCAAGAACAGAACCTTTCATAATTAATATCATAATCCTGTATTTAATTATTTAATTTGTGTATTACGTCAGACGCGTAGGCAGACGAGCATACGACCCACCTGATTGTAAGTGGTTCATGGACGTCAGCAATGCCAGGGGCAGTGACAAGCCGCTGCCTACCATTAGACACAAGTACTTTCCGCAAGCCTCGTTTGAAGGACACCTCGGGAGGAAATCCGTCCGTGGAGGGGAGTTCATTCCAAAGCCGGATGGTACGTGGCAGAAAAGGTCTTTGGAAACGCCTTTTCGATGAAGGCAGCGGTTCCAGATAATATGGATGAACTCTGCTCTGATGGCGGGAGGTATGATGATAAAAAGGAAATGAGGGAATCATCTCGAATAATTCCTCAGATACAGATACAATTATAACACAGATGAGTGGGCGAACTCATAGCCCATCTGGTATTAAGTGGTTACTGAAGCCCAAGTAATAGCCCAACTAGTTATATACGTATTTGTATCGCAAAATTGTTACCGAAATGCGAGAACTGAACATCGGCCCGATGTCATCGCTTGATACGAATAGTCTTACCAAGTCAACTTCAAACTTAAGTTCTTAATAAAATAAATAAATAAATAGGTAAAGCTACTTATAAATAAAAAATCTGCGTTAGCTCACCGCCAGTTGGCAGTGTTCCCAGGAGGCTGGCAGCATTTCCACGCTGGATAGCTATGCTAATTCTTTGTGCAAAATACGTACCGGCCTTCTGGTCTCCTGAGGCCTCCAATAGTTTTTTTTTAAGGTCCTTAAAAAAGCTTTTAGCAGATGGGCCCCAGGGGCCCAAAGTTTCTACCCCAAACGGAACAAAAATGAAATCTTTAGAGAGATTTTCATATTTCCGCCGTTAGAGGCCTCCAGCCGTTGAAGCAGCGCTGCCAGTGTTAGAATTAGTCCTAGGAAGATGTGTCGGTGCCATGGTATCTACACAAGTCGCATCCCAAACGAGCGGTCGACCCATCTTCCAGGGAATAATCGACATACCGTCTGGTCTCTTACCATCGCCTCGCACCAAACCATTCGGTTCTAGAATGGCTGGCACGCCGGCGCTGACAAGGGCCCGACGGATGATGTCATTTATGCTGGCGTAGCGGGATATTCTGCCAGCGTTTTTCACGCATGACAGCCCGTGGTAACCAAAGCGGTCGACAATGTTGCCACACTGGCAGTGATGCTGAACACAGCAAGGTGCCCCCAGGCGAAGACAGGTTGCTAAACGAAAGCTATTGTCGGACATTAGAGTGCCGGTGTGAAGTGATGGATGGGCCTGCAACCATAGCCCCGATTCCAATTCTGCAACTGCGAGGAGGCGAGCACGCTCTGTTGAATCTCTACATGAGTCAAGATTTTTACGTATTAATTCACAGAGCGGCTCATCCCACAATCGCTGAGAAGTCGGGACCGTGGCAGATCAGTATTAGGGCAGGCTAGTAACTACTCATTTCTTGCTTCAGTCATGTAAGTGATTTTTGGAAAAAATTAAATTTCAACACTCACTGAATTTAAATTTAAGAAAGTATCTGCACACTAAGCATTACACTCTTATTACCTGTTTAACTTATATAAAGTTCTCTGCGCAAAAGGTGCTGGAAAAGGAAAAGTTTTTCGGGGAATTTTTTTTTCTCGTATTTATCTGGTGCCCTTTGCTATGTCCTTGAAGATTGTACAACATGGGCGTTTTGGACTTTCTCTGGGTCGGTATATGATCATTGGCAGTGCTGTGCTTTCTTTTAAATTACTAAAAACTAGAAACTATGGGGCACCAGAACTACGACACAAGTCATCACTTTCGGGAATTAACCTATACTGTAGTGTGCTTAGTGCGAGTTTTTTAACTACTCGATCGTGTAAAAGTTAACTCAAATTTGTAGGGAGTTGAAACAGCGGCCCTGGCGGAAAACGTAATGGAGTTGTTCTAACTCCATACAAATTTGAGTTAACTTTTACGTGATCGAGAAGTTAAAAAACTCGCACTAAGCACACAGGATGTAAAAAAACGCGTTATGGATCGCTAGTAAAAACAAACATCAAATCATGGAAACGTAACACCGATTACGAAATTCTCGCACATTTAATAAATATTTCTACATGCACTGACAAGTTCTTATCGTGTATATTTCGGGCGAATGTTTTATGCGAAAAAACAAAACATTCCAACGTAATTACTTATCGACCCATTTCTTCGGTCAACGACACTCCATTCATGAGTCGGACCTAAATTGACTATCTTATCTGTGGCTTCCCTGCACGGTTTAATTACCTCCCCCATGACGTCGCTTCTTTGAACCTCAAATCGATTTTATAAAAGAGCAAGCACTTAATTAAATCTCACATCTTACATTCATATAATATTTACGAAGTGAGGGTAATTTCGTTTTGAAGCGAGTCATTTCGTTTCACTTTGGATGCTTAATAAGCTGAAAAAAATTAAATTCTCCAGTGGAGCAAAAGAGATACCGTGTGTACCACAATTTCATATTTACATAATCTTCGTTTTTTTTTAAGCACATACGTTCTTTTTGATTATTATACATTATTGATATATGCGTTCTTTCATGTTTCATATTAGATAGCAAAACTTGTTATCGTTGTGGTTTTCATTTTGTTCGGAGGTTTCAATTTCAAATAAACTGTGACACATTTCCCTTAAAATAACAATGTTGAATAAACTATAAACAACGAACAACTGTTACAACGTATACATAAGCAAAGACAAAATAGTTAAGTTTCATTTTTCCCTCTGTTTGTGAATGGATTTTCTTTTTCTTTTTTGTTTGGTAACTTTTGAAGAGTCTTTTATCTATTAGCAAAAACAATTTTCAAATAGTAGTTTGAAATCTATACATAAAAAATGAATCGCTGTTCGTTAGTCTCGTTAAAACTCGAGAACGGCTGGACCGATTTAGCTAATTAGGGTCTTGAATTATTTGCGGAAGTCCAGAGAAGGTTTAAAGGGTAGATAAATATGAAAATGATCGGAATTAACATTTGATGTGTCCCCCCTTGGACGGATTCCTTTTTTTTGTCTTTATTTATCGATTGAGACACTACGAATTCTGCCGGGTCAGCTAGTATCCAATTAATTTATAGTGCATTAATACTTTTTGTTAGTTACATTAGAACTAGTCGAAGCCGACCCGCTTTGCTGACCGTTCTTTGATCCGATCGCTGCCAAACTTCACAATATCACCTGCTAGGGCTTTCTGAAGGTTTCCAAAAAACTTCATCGGAACCTTTTCAGAAATCTGATATTTATATACACTAGAGGTCCCGCAGTAGTCGAAATTTCGACTATAATTAATTGAAATTGTAAGTTTGTACACTATTAAGATTGTATTTTATACTTCTATAATAACAAATTTCGCCAAGACTACAATATAAAAAATATTAACAAAGACAAATAATATTTAATCTATTCTCAATTTGACAACAGACGTCAAGAACAAAAGTTTGACAATAAATAGTATGCATGCGTGTGTGTATCAAATACATGGTATGTAGTGAGTGTAATGTTTTCTTTATTGATTTAATGTATCTTTTATGCATTATTAAAAAAAATATATTAGTCTTGTGCACTTCTTCTCTATATTCTCTATAAGTGTGGAAAATTTCATACTCCTCCGGCCGCGCAATTTTCGTAAAAAGGGATACAAAGTTTTTGCTTCACGTATTATTATATAGATAACTACTGGTAGGATTATTACATAATAATATGAGATCGGCTAGGCCGCGAAATCAATTTTAAAATGATGCTAGCGAGTCAATTAATACATTTTATGTCGCACTTATCCTCTACATCGATTTGACAATAGTTATTTTATTCAGATTTTCTTGGACGAGAGCATTAAGTGGTGTTTATCGTAAATTAATATATACAGAAATTTCCACTTTGTATTTTTCTGTATTGATTTTTATTACAAGAGGTTCACCCATCATCTGACATCCGATTCTATTGAACAATCGTCATTCACGAACCCGTGTCTCTTCTATCTTCTATATCGTTCCTCGCTGCTGAGGATCGCGACCACATGTGACGTTTTCCACTGTGTTCGATCATGCGTGGCATGGACCACTTGGTACCGACTACCACCAAGTTCTCTTACTAGATCTTACAAACCCGTGTAGTATAAAAATTTTTGTGTTAAAAATTCTAAATGTTAAAAACGTACCTCTCTGAAAGTAAAGCAACTAATGTGAGACATGTTCACTTAAATCAAATCAGCTAAAACGGTGTCTGATTGCATTTGCGGTTCAAATGTTTGAATAAACAAAAGTATGTTACCGAACTCGAATCCATGTCAATGACCAAAATCACCAGGGCTGAGTAATAGTGCAGGTTCCTCAGTCATACGGCCGTCGCGTTCATCAGCCTCTCGTAAACATAACGCGTGCACCCGCTCTCTTGACCCGGCTGATAGCGCCACGTCGATAACATCCTGATATCGGGTCGCTCGACTTACAGCCAACCGTTTTTGCGTTCGTGTCAAGCTATAATACATTTTAGTAAAACAATGACTATTCGATTTTAGTCGGCTGTTGTGTCTGACGGCGGAATTAAATGACGCCTCCTTTCGGAAGCGAGGCACTGCAATTGTTACCGTAAAATTTGTTTCAGTAAAAAAAGGTTTTTTACTGGTGGTAGGACCTTTTGTGAGTCCGCGCGGGTAGGTACCACCACCCTGCCTATTTCTGCCGTGAAGCAGTAATGCGTTTCGGTTTGAAGGGTAGCGCCACCGTTGTAACTACTTGAGACCTTAGAACTTATATCTCAAGGTGGGTGGCGCATTTACGTTGTAGATGTCTACGGCGCCAGTAACCACTTAACACCAGGTGGGCTGTGAGCTTGCCCACCAATAGCAATAGAAAAAAAAAACTCGACATTTATAAACGCGGGTCCCGAAATTCCGACCAGTTGGATGAATGATTAAATTTAATGCTTGTTTATAATAAAAAAATTGGGTATTTCTATTTACAATAAAATAGTTAAATAATAATGTTAAAATTTTTATTGTTTTTTCTTACCTATGCTGATAGCCTTGAGAGGTTATTTCAGCTTCTCCTTGACGTGTAGGTGAGCTCCGGCTCAAACCGGAGTGTTGCTAACACTGGCCCTAGCAAGAGCAGTGCTTCGCAGAATCTACCACCGGATTGGAAAAGCGACCACTGAGAAGATCGGGCGAGAACTCAGTGGGCTGTGTCTATGGGTTTAATTTACTCGTCGAGCCCTTTCGTCGCAAGCGACCGGTTCGACGAGGATGGTGACCGGTGCTTGAGGTACCTAAAAGCACCATTAATGGATCGGGAGGATCCGTAATAACGTGTTTAGGACGACCTCGACTGTTTACCATTCGGTCCACAGGATCGAGTATGTCTTATTCATAATGAGTTATCAGAGCTTTAAAGCCCGTTATAAAAGTAATGCCAAAATTGTGTGTTACTCATAATAAACATGATTAAGTAAAAGAATTAAAATACTTTATGCTTTAGGTAATCACGCGTTGATTATTTTCATTTTAAAATACTCTACTTATCTAACGCTTCGGATCCTGTTATCATCAAGACGTCGTCTGACGGTCTGTGAAGTTGTTACAACAGAGATCAAACAGTAAGGCCACGATAAGGTCTTATATTTTTGAATGTCTAGAATAAGCATATCAACGAACGCGGCGTACCTATATTATTTGTTTGCTTCTCGAAGTTTCCGTCCGGAACGGAAAGCTTGACCGAGAATCGTTTCTGGAACTCGAAAGTGGCGGTCCTTTGATGTCATTGTAACATAATATTGATTGAAAATAAACCCAAAAATTATTATATATAATATATTATTATTATTATTATTATAATAATTTATTTCGTAAGATTACGTCTATCGCGTTTTATAATTAAACTGTTGTTTGTGTTGGCTGGCTTGCATCGGTGCAAAGTTCTTTAATTCGGAGAAGGTCTCGATTATATCGTACCATGTTTTTATTCGTTTAAAAGTAATTTGTAGATAGTTTACGGTTGGCTGGCTCCAGCAGTTTGGTGATAATGTATGGCCAATGGTTGCGATAGAGAGGATAGGAAAGTTTTGTTAGTTAAAAAAAATAAAAAAAACGTATTTCGTATTCCCTGTAATTATTAAAAAAAAACAGCATTACAGCAAATATTTATTTTGGTGTCATTATCAGAGATTGATTCTATTCTAAGGAAGATGTGAAGAATGCAACCCACAGTCTCTCAACTAGCTCGTTTGAGCTTAGGCTACGTATTATGAAGGTTCCTGTGCAGTTGAAATTGCGATTTCCTAAGTGCAAATTCGCTTTATAATATTCCTGTTTATCATTTCGTGGTTTTTTCGAAAATACGTAATCATCTTTACTATTCATAAATGTTTTTGCATGCTTGCTCTTAACTTTGTTGCGCAATTAATATTTATTGAACTGTGTAAATATTATGCAGTATTAATACATTGTTGCATGTTTTGTGCGGTCGATATCTCGCATGCATACGCATCTACACATTGCAATACATTCGTTGAGTATATTGTATTTTACTGAATTATAAAAGCCGTGAAGAGTGCGTGGTCTAAAGTATTTTTTATTAATTTTTTATTGCCCTTGTAGGCAGACGAGCATACCTGATGGTAAGTGTTTACCGTCGCCCATGGACTTCAGCAATGCCAGGAGCAGAGCTAAGCCGCTGCCTACCGTTACACTACCGTTAACCTAACCTTTTTTTTCCGGTCCGGGGGCCGAACCTCCTACGAGGTCCCCGCGCCTAGGAGGCGCGCGGGGGTATCTGGGACTCGACGATCTGCAAGGTGTTGGGAGCAGACCGCGGCCCAAGGAATTTTAGGGCCCCACCCACTAAACGACTCCCCTGCACTCTTACACCCGACGTCCGATCTCCGTCCGGGGTCACTGTTAACCTAACCTAACCTAACGTTGTCCGTCGCACATTGGCAAAGGTAATGTCAGAGGCCTACTGCTGAGGACTTCTCTCAAATCTCGTTTGAAGAAGGTTATGTCAGAGCACTCGGGAAGCACGTAAGTTGTATTTTTTCAAGTTTGCCTTTACTCCAAAATCACTTTTTACCTCAACCATACGTAATTGGCGTTCACGACTTCCTGAGTAAAGTATTAGGTCACGCGTGAAAACTTGAGCTCTTAAAAACTAGCAAGGACGAAAGCCGTCAGCACTTTTTGTCTATATTTCGTTCTAATAATGTTCGTAGCGCTTCACCTAAATCAATTAATTTTCATTTTTCAGGTTGTTTAATGCTAAATAGACAAAATTGTGGCCCTGAGTATTGCGTGGGTTCGATTCCCACATATCGGGCAAACATTCCATTGATGAATAGGTGTTTGTTTGCTCTTCATCTGGGTGCTTATTATCTATATATGTATATATTTAAACTATATAAACGTATACAAATATGTA
The DNA here is from genome assembly GCF_030267445.1 of Bombyx mandarina. Lineage (NCBI taxonomy): Eukaryota > Metazoa > Arthropoda > Insecta > Lepidoptera > Bombycidae > Bombyx > Bombyx mandarina. Next base: position 1,327,002 of record NC_143211.1, read on the forward strand.
TGTTTCTCCCTGGTATTCATAACACGGGCAATTCTAATTTGAGATCGGATGACCATGCGTGATTAGTTCGCAATTATGTATTTATTTCAAAGGCATTTGAAATCGAATCGCGAGTGATTTTTATACGGATTTACGATGTATAATGTAACATTCGAATAGATCATTTCGTCATGACTTTGTCATTGGACAATGATCAAATATCATTTTTTTTTTTTTTTTTTTTTTATTGCCTTTGTAGGCAGACGGGCATACGGCCCACCTGATGGTGAGTGGTTACCGTCGCCCATGGACTTCAGCAATGCCAGGGGCAGAGCCAAGCCGCTGCCTACCGCTTAATACTCTCCATAAGCCTCGTTTGAAGAAGGACATGTCATAGCGCTCGGGAAACACCGTGGAGGGGAGCTCATTCCATAGCCGGATGGTACGTGGCAAAAAGATCTCTGGAAACGCACTGTGGATGACCGCAGTGGCTCCAGGTAGTATGGATGAACTCTACTCCGGTGGCGGGCGGTGCGATGGTAAAAACGAGATGCTGGTATCATCTCGAACAATTCCTCAGAGCACTCCCCATGGACATACGGTACAAAATACAGAGGGAACCGAAGTCCCTCCGCAGACCCAGAGGCTCCAAACGATCCGAGAGAATGGGATTATCGACAATCCGAACGGCCCTCCTCTGTATGGAGTCAAATGGAAGAAGCTGGTATTTGGGAGCCCCGGCCCAGAGATGGGAGCAGTACTCCACGCGAGGCCGGACTTGTGCTTTATAAAGCAAAAGTCTTTGTCCAGGCGTGAAGTACCGCTTCGCTCTGTTGAGGACTCCCAGCATTTTGGACGCCAACTTGGCTTTGCCTTCCAAATGACTCCGAAACTGGACATCGCTCGAAATGTCGACCCCAAGTATCCCGATACTCTCGGAAGGTTGCAGGGATACTCCTTGGAATTGCGGCGCCATGACAAAGGGGTCCTTCTTCGCAGTGAATGCGCAAACCTGTGTCTTCAACGGGTTGAATTGAACTAAGTTCGATTCACCCCATTTGGAGACTCGCCCCTCGATCAAATATCATTCGAAGAAACTGAACACAATGCGAACTGCGCATAGTAACATCATGTTGCGATTAACATCTCGGATGTAGCAGTAGCTATAGTATGAAAGAACCCCAGCAAAAACCTGAATCGCGCTAACAACATTTACTTTCCTTACACAAATTAGGATTATCGGTATGTTGAACTGCCACTTGAGAGAAGCAATGAGTTTCTCGCTGGACCTTCTCAATGGGTCGCGTTTACGACCCAGTGGTAGATTCTGCGAAGCACTGCTCTTGCTAGGGCTAGTGTTAGCAACACTCCGGTTTGAGCCCCATGAGCTCACTTACACGTCAAGGAGAAACTGAAATAGCCTCTCAAGGCTATCAGCATAGGTAGGAAAAAAAAAGGTTGACTTTGCGGATAAAAATCGATAGGTTAAAGTCCCGTGAACTCACCTACTCGCGAATCTAGCATAAGCCATTGAGGTTACTAGAATACGTAGGAATAAAAATACCGAACAATAAGACCCGCTCAGTCGAAGATCGTTACATTGTTGTTCCCTATGAACTGGATTTCCTCTGGAGTTTTCACGCTGCAAGTTGCAACATCAGCGCGTCATTATTCCCATTTAAGCAAACAACGACTAATAAAGAAACCTATTTTGATATGGAATTTCCTACAAACGAGGTCAGCGACCGAATAGGTGTGTCAGTAGCAAATAAGTAAGTGGCTTCCGAGGTCTAATATACGAGATGCGGGGCGTAGCCAAGCCAATATGTCGTGGATCGATCCTGGAAAAGATGTCTTTTTTTTTATAATACTACTAAAATCCCACTTGTGGTGTCACAATCTGAGGAATTATTTCTAATGCGCTCATCCACAAGCCGTTTTCAGAGACCCTTTTTTCTCCACGTACAATGTAGCTCTGAAATTAATGTCCTTCTTTAAACAAGGTTTGAAGAAAGTCTTAACTGGTAGGCAGCGCCTCAGCGGTGCCCCTATTGCTGATGTCCATGAGCCTATATAACCACCCCGCATCACGGGGCCGTACGCCCTTATACTATGTCAGGCATTAAAAAAGACTTCCTTAACAACTTTCCCAACTTAGCCTGATGGTGCGGATGCGTAGAATAGCAAAGCTCCATCCTTTCCGTGGGCAGTAGTTTCCTACGAGTATTATATCTGCATACTGCGATTACCGACGGGCGTATTGTAAGATATCAAGAGTAGGTATACTACCTATTTTCGTCGCGAACCAGTCACGCAAGCTCACCTTCACTTACCCACACAATTACATATATATTTTAAAAGCCTGTGGCTCTGGCGTCGTCATGATTATCTTCCATCAGTTGAGTAGCTGTGGGTTTGTCTTCATAGAATGGTAAATAAAATAAATCTATAATTAAAACAAAAGTATATAAATAAAATTTCTGAAAATACGTAAATTTTTCATATACCTACATATTAAGATTCTACAGTGCATTAGATAGCTCTTAAGTTTTCGTAAATCGTAGAAAAGATTCTCAAATCCAGTCACAATTAAAAGATTACATTTAAGTACCTTTCTTTTTATTCGCGCTATTTTAAGCTTTAAATCAACACTTAATTCTAGCGTATCAATATTACTGTGTTTAAAAATAACCGAGGTCGAAATATTGATAAACTTTGATGAAATAATACCTAACATCACAGTCTTGCTTTGTATACGAAAGAAATAATGTACTTTTCGTAGAGATAATTACTATCCTCTTTTTTCATTAATTTACTTTTTTTAAATCCAGTTAATAGTGTATTTAATTCTGAAGATTATTAGCGCTCCGATTTGAGGCAGTCCGTTAAATTGACGACGGTGTTATGTTTGGAAAACATCTGGTGCGTCACGTGGCGATGTGCTAAAATTGGGCCCCTGTTCATATTTTTTCCTGAACTATATGTTTTTCTACACCACGGCTATCCAAAGTAATGTAATTATTGAAATTCGCCAAGCGAACTTCAAATGTTTCTAAACATTGAAAGTTATTGTCTTTCTAAAGGAAGCTTACCATCCATCCGCTTGATAGTAACTGGTTACCAACAGCATGTATTTATTTATTATACTTCATATAAAGGTAAATATGTAAAATAAATAAAACTAATACTAAAAGTAAATAATGTTTATCGAATTGATTATGTATTATTATTACTCTCACCAAGGCCGGCCACCTGAAGTTCTGCACAGTTAAGATAACGATTATGCCAGCTACAAACTCTTCGTCTGCTTATATAGTACCTGTACATATGTATATTATTTCAACTAGACGTGCTCAGTGATTTCGAAAGCATTGAACTTGTGTGCTTTTGCAAATGTGTCGCGGAGACCGGTAAGGGGCTGTGGTACCATGTCTCTCTACTATTTCGGTAAAGACAAACAGCGGGGACTAGACCACAGCCGGTAACTTAATCCTGAGAAAAAAGTGGTTGTGGCTCTTTTGAAAGGAGAGCTCGAAGGGAATTTCTGCCCGCTTGAAACTTACAAGCTTGACCGGTCGCATCAATTGGAGAGGTCTATGTTCAGCAGTAGACAGTGAATAGGCTGAGATGATGATGATGAAACGTACAAACACTACTCGATCACCCTTTCAGCTAGTCGACACCCTAAGGCACTGGAATCACTGGGAATTATTCTGGAATTCAGAATGATTGACTTTTCGACTTCATATAAATTCAGTCCGTGGTCACATCGCGTTCATCCTCAACATCGCTGTTGTTCCTTGCAGGGTTCGTAAGCTGAGGGAACTATTCTTTCTTAATAAAGTGGTACTTTAAAATTTATGCATACGTCCAATCCGGACTTATGCGAGTGCGGTGTTCGTTCACGCAGCCCGCATCTTCATATACTTCATCCAAACTTGTGATACCGGTTGGACTACGGTCCAACGGGTATTATTAGTGCTTTCAAGATAATATTGAATCCATATAAAAATCCATATAAGCATATAAAGACAGCGTCGGAATGCTTTTTCATAATAAGACACGGTAAACTTATCTTAGTTGACCGCAAAACCCCCGGCCAACCGTCAACGGTACAGACGCGTTGTGGCCATCATAAAACATTATATTTAACAAATGCCTGAACCTCGCTAACAACATTTGCAAGATAAGCTTGCATATATACACAAGTTCCGAATAACAATATTTGGAACGTCGGTCTACCCAGTAATTTCACCCGCTCGTTGGAAGATCTTCCTATGTCGTTAACATCGAAACGTCCTTACTGATCCTTCACTCACACGGTACTCGTTGAATATCTCAGCGATTCCGATTCGCTTCTCGATTTCGCTCACTCGTCCTAAAAGCTGAAATGGTATCTGGGCCAACAGCAATAACTCCATCCAAAATAAGAGCGAATTCTCTTTCTGATTTTCATTTTTATGCCCAGAAAGCGTATTGATTATATTAAAAAGTATAGTAAGTACTACAATTATACTTTTTTCATATTGAGTTATATAAAATAACACCCATCAACGTTAAGGTATTTCTAGAATATTAAGTTCACCGGCCTACAATGAATGTTATATATTAGTCAATGTAGTATTTTATAAGTTTCAGTTAGTCGCACGTGCGCTCTCTGATCTTGATTCTAGATAATTACACATGATAAATAACTAACGTAGTACCACATCGGCACACGCGTACATCGTTATACGTTAATTATAAAAACTATTATCAGATACAACCACAAGTTCCAGAATATACCAAACTAATGAACATAGCAATCGAAGCGGCGTCCAACAAGTTTGTACACATCTTAATAACTAGAGCCCTATCATGGTTCACGGTGTTACGAAATACGATATTATAGTTTATACCATTATATTTTATATTCTGGAAGTACTAAAATTTAAGTATTTCATCACATGCTACTTTGGACGTCAACTCTTTACAATTTTAAGAACTAAAACTGATGTTACGTGTTTGTATTTAAACTTACAGTGTGTGTGACATATAACAGTGACATACACTGCAGAAATTAATTGCACTTGTAAAACACCCTCCCAGATGCAAATTGTTAGCCCACTGAGTTTCTCGCGGGATCTTCTCAGTGGCTCGCGTTTCCGGTCCGATTTGAGAAAAGTATATTAGAATTTTGGATTAAGCCACTTCCATTTTAAAGATGCGATATATTTGACAACTACCTGCATCACGCTAACGACATTTTCAGGATAAGCTTGCTTACATATACAGTTCGAAACAATAAACATTTAGGCAATCGGTTTAAGAATTATTTCATCCACCCGGTAGAAAATTTTCTCTGTGTTGTTCCTTCAGCATACCATAAAAGGGTAGTAAGCGACAGGCGCCGGCTCCGCTATACCCCTGACATTGCAGATGTCCATCACACTCACAATCCACTCTCACTCATTATCGGGTGGGCCATGTACAGCTTACTGTGCCTTATAAGGCAAATAAAAATAATGACTTTAACCACAATAACTATTGAGTTAATCTGTGACACGGTCGAAATTATTTTAATTTACCTTCGGTTGTGGTATAAACCAGTTTTTGGTTGGCTCGCGTTGCGGTATTAGCGCTATGGCATTTTTTAATTGATCATTCTAGTTTGTAATTAGTTTGTATTGAGTGGCATCGCGATCGTGGACGTCTTGATCAAATCAAAGATTGAAGAACTGTTATAACAAACCGGTAGGTTCAATGACATTTTATTCCCAGTATCCGTAAATGACTTCTGTCGCAGACGAACAAGCCATTAGCTAATTCCCATCTAAGTACTTACTTTTAATAGAACAGATTTGCAAGCCTTTTCATAATGTTTCATATTTTTGAACGAAGCAACGAGGAAATCATGCCTATCGGTTTGAATATGCTGTTTGCTTAAAAGAACTAAGCCATGAGTATAAACACTACAATTTGAATGCCATATTGAAGCCCAAGTCCCAATTTTATGGTAATATAACTGCCGCAGCCTACAAAACAAAGAACATTACTGCATCACGACAAAAACAAGCACTGCGGTGGTAACAACGCATGTGGGTTCACCAGATGCCCGGTGGTAACTAGTAACTACGCAAATTAAAATTTTACGTACTTGATTTTTGACACGATTTTACTGTTAGTTCTTAGTAGTTATATAAGTATTTAATAAGAACAATTGGTACTTGTCTGTGGGGTTTGAACACTGATAGACGCATCGGTTGATCTTATATCATTGGTACACCGAGTACCTCAATACCAGCGTAACTACTACTCTTTTTCCATTTAGGCCTATCATATGCCATCTCTGCACTTAAACCTTCTCTCGTATATCCTCTTTCACAGAGTCCATCCAAATCTTTGTAAGCCACTAAAAAGACTTCCACCCGTTTACAACAAAAAAAAGAAAAAAAACCTATTTCTGTTCAAGTTGAAGAGAAAAAATGTCAACAAGAAAGAAAAAAATCATAACTACGCATATCAATGAATATATGAAAAGGAATGCGTAGTCCAATCGCTGTTTACTTGCATCGGCACTTGAAACTTTAATTACACAATGATACTTACTTGTAATAAGATAAGGAAGGGGCCAGCAAATGCTTCGTGATTCAAAATAATGTTTTTTCCAAAGAAAGCCGATTCCTTTCGTTACTTATTTTTACGGCAATGACAGTCATGGCGGCAAACGTACATGAGCAATAAATAGTAAACATAGCTAAGGTATGTTTCGAAGTTTCTCTACTTGGCTTGGCTACGGTAGGCAGCGGCTTGGCTCTGTCCCTGGTATTGCTGATGTCCATGAGCGAGCGTAACCACTCGCCATCAGGTGGGTCGTATGCTCCTTTGCCTATAAAGGCAATATATTTTTTTTATTGCTTAGATGGGAGGATGAGCTCACAGCCCACCTGGTGTTAAGTGGTTACTGGAGCCATAGACATCTACAACGTAAATGCGCCACCCACCTTGAGATATAAGTTCTCAGGTCTCAAGTATAGTTACAACGGCTGCCCCACCCTTCAGACCGAAACGCATTACTGCTTCACGGCAGAAATAGGCAGGGTGGCGGTACCCACCCGCGCTGTCTCACAAGAGGTCCTACCACCAGTAAAATAAATAAATAAAACTCAAGCGATTCTTGTTACTATTAATGGGCTCACTGACACAAATAGGTCCATGTCCAACAGTGGCCTTATGTGGTCTGATGATAATGACTATACATTCATTAGCACTCCGTTTTCATACCAACACTTCACTGAATGTGTGTAATTCAAACATCTAATCAAGACAGTATCAGTTGTTGGCTTCACCGTGCCTTGGCTCATCGTTAATGTCTACAACGACGCTAACCACTCACAATCAATCTTCATTAACAATAAGTAAGCGACTTTGAAGTAATGAAAAAAATATTTCTTTTGCGGAGTTAATTTTTCAGAAATTATAAATTAACAACTGATGCTCATTCATATCGTAATTGAATAGGTTGAGTGTAAAATTTAAGATAAGATAAAAATCAACAATAAAGATTAGCTATTTAGGGAACTATGTGGCATTTTATACTATTTTAACATTAATAAGCCTTCAATAAAAATGTCTTTAGAGTCTTTCACTTTCATGAATTTCAATTTTACGTTTCATGAATATTGTAAGTTAAACTATAATAATTTAATAATAAAGTAATTTTGTTCTAAAATGTTTTTGAAGTAGTTTTTCAAGCAACTTAAATTAGGTCCTTACATAATATGAAATTAGCGTTTTGTCGTACTGACTACACTTTGATCTGAAATATCTCCTCTTTGGTTAAGAATTCCAAATTCAAATGTATAAATTCATTTAGCTGGTACATTTGAGTTTTGAAAACAGTCATTCATTTGTTTTTTCTCATTATTTTTTCTTTGGCGCCGCTTATTACCTACCGCACAATGGAAGACATGAAATATCAGTATATTTAGGAATACGAGGTCTACCGTGGCATCAGTGCTGCAGAAACAGTTCGAAGGATTAATGATGTGTACGGCACTGGTGTCGCAAAATCAAGCACGGTACGTTTTTGGTTTCAACGTTTTCGTTCTGGAAATTTCGACCTTCAGAACCAACCCGTGGACGGCCGGAGATCAAAGTGGAAAATGAAGAATTTCAAGGCTATTGTGGAAGCGGATCCATCACAAAGCACTTCAGAGATAGCTGCAGGTTTCGGGGTAAGTGAGAAAACTGAAATAATCCACTTGAAGCAAATCGGAAAAGTAAAAAAACTTGAACGATGGGTAGGTACCTCATGAATTGAGTGAATCGAACTTGCAAACACGCGTCGACCGCTGTGCTATATTGCTCAACCGGCAGAATAATGAAGGGATTTTAAATCGAATCATTACTTGTGATGAAAAAGGAATAGTGTACGATAATTGGAAGCACTCGTCGCAATAGCTGAACCCTGGAGACCCAGCCAAATCCTGTTCTAAAGGAAAATCGACCCAAAAAAAGTTACTTAGGAGTGGTTTGGTGGACTCGCGCCGGTGTCGTTTACTACAGCTTTCTAAAATCTGACCAAACCATTACGGCAGATATCTATTGTCAGCAACTGCAAACCATGAAGAAAGAACTAGCTGCTAAACAACCAAGATTGATCAATCGCTCCAGAACACTGCTGCTTCACTAGAACGCAAAACCTCCCACTGCATAATAAACAGCCACTAAGTTAGATGAGCTACAATTGGAATGTCTGTGACATCCACTGTACTCCCTGGACCTTGTTCCAACAGCTTACCATTTTATCTGGAATTTGGACAACTTCTTACAAGAAAAAAAAGCGCTCCAAAGCACCTTGAAAGATTCTCATTACTGATTCTCGCCCCATGGTTTTTTAGTAAAGGAACCATTGAACTACCTACGAGATGGAAAAAGTGCATAGATAACAACGGTGCATACTTTGATTAATGAAATATATATTACAAAAAAAAAAACTTTATATTCCTCCTGTAAAAAATGCCAATTTCATATGTAAGGACCTAATATTATATTATATTATTAAATTATACTATTGCATCACCACCACAGCTACATCAACCACTTGTAAGTCTCTCAGACTGAACTAAAACTTACAAATTCTATACTCAATTTTAAAGCTCGCGATTTAGAAAATACAAATAAAAATTACAGATTAAAATGACAAATTATTATGTATGTTGCTTCTTGTACACTGGAACATTTTAAACCCTTTTAGGTCCAGAGTCCTCACCAATTAGTCATAGAGTTTAGTCTTACATTAGTCTTAGGACCGCAAAGGGTTTATGTGAAAAATTTGAACGGAATCATGTGATAATAAATGTATTATTGTAGTAATTGTTTTGTAGGACATGTTTTTATTCGTTAAATGCATTTTTAACTGTTTTGATTTTGTTTGTTTTGACACAAAGAATCAAAGAGCAAGTAAAAAGATCAAATGATTTAAAGTACTAATTATAATCAATTCTCAAAACAAATAATCAATTGTTCTAGTGCCTATTCACAGATTGTGGAATTCAATTTCTTAGTTTTGATAAACATATTCTGGTCTCAAGATGATAAGTATTTTATTTTAATCTTCTTCTTAGTCTCCACCTTATCCCGCTAGGTGGGGTCCGCACAGCGAATTTTCTCTTCCATTGCTTCTATCAGCCATCACTTCAACACTCACTCCTCTCTCTCTCTCATATCATCATTTACACACTCCAACCGTGTCTTCTTCAGTCGATCTGTTCCCCTTCCACCTTGCACTACCTTCTCTATCTCCTAGTCACATGCATCTCCTCTCTATTTTTTTGTAGCCTAATATTTGTGTTTATTTTATAATTTTTAAACCTATTAATATTTATTGTAAAAAGTTAAAACTTTTATTTTATTCTATGATTTACAGGCAAGAAAGAATGTAAATACCTATGCGACGTTTAATTGTACTGAAAAAAATAATAGGAATACCAATTTTATAAATTTCAATGCAGCTTTATATATTATTCTAAAGTTAAAACAAACCTGTGGGGTTAGCCTGATAAGTTAAAAGAAATCTAAAATAAATGTTTAAAAAAAACATGCAATGTTCTTATTTCAAATCTGGACTTGTCATTTCAACAATTAGATTGTTCAATCAACACTATTCAACACAGTTGTATTGAACATTTTCTGACCTTACCTCTGGTGCCGCTCGCATGATTTCCCGGTGTTCCGTTTTCTTTGATTGGCCGCCCGTCCGCAGTACATTTTAAAAGCATTTTGATGATCACTTTTTACGTCTCATTAGACATTTCCTTCAATATTATTGTTACCTCGAACCAAAACAAGCACGACAGTATCAATGTAGTTGTTTTCTCTATACCGCCAACTGATTGGTAGTTCAAAGTGACGTCAAAAGTCAAATTGAAATAATCGAGTGGAATAGACACTTCAACTGTTTTAATTGTAAGTTTAATTAGAACACAAGTTGATTAGTTGATATTACACTAATTTACACAATAGCTATGTTTATATTACTAAAAAGCACTGATAAATTTAACGCAAACCACTCGTTTGATAACACCACTAAACACAACAATCAAGCCAGCAAGAAGGGAACGACACGACTGAAATGAAAGTTGCTACGAAACGAACGTACGGTCAGCCGTGTTTTGATTGATACAGGCAGGCAACTGGCAAGTAATGCAACGAAAATGAATGAAATAAACATGAAGTTCGTCAAGATGTGAATTTCGTAGACAGAACAGTAATTTTGTTAGGGTTGGCATTCAGTCTCTTGGAATAAAATCCCTTAAACAAACACTTTTTTAATACGCTTTTATTATTTATATTATTTGCTTCTCTCAAGTTTTAGATATCACTAGTAGGATTGACGTAGACATTTAATTGTAGGCATTATTTAGATTACGAATATTGCAGACTGTTGTGATGACTGCTAGTTTCAGAGCTAAATAAAAAATTCCGTGTTTAAAATTTTTATTAAACCAATTTTATAAACCAAGTTATATACATAAATTTTTAATAAGTGTAGATATTATATTTTTGTTACGCAGTGACACAGCACCATTCTGAATTTCATATTTATTAAAATTACTCATTGTATTTTTACTTTTCTAATTTCAAGATACTGTTAACTATTGCACTGTCGATTGCATCTATAATTGAGGTGACACCTGTCATGTACTTATTGTCAATTTGTCAATGTTTTGTATTCATGATCACTTTGCATCATAGACCTATATAGTAGGGACACGACATATTGTTCTATACGTACAATTGCTTATATAAATAGCACCCATTTTGAAGGCACATACATAAACATATATCTATCTCGTTCTTACTCAGCACTTTAACTCGCAGGAAAACAATATAACAGTATTTCAGTGCGTACATAAAATGAAACATGAATATACGTAAATGTCTCCGTCTCCGTCTAATGAGGCCGAAAATCCGCCATGTTTAGCGCGCCAAATGTCATTGTCGCGTCAGTTCGGCCGTCTGTTGTGGGTTGTACATTATTTATTGACTTTGATATCGATTTAATATGATTGCTTATATAAAATTTCATATTTTATCATGCTTAAAACATACAAAAATAATAATTAAAACGTATTTTATAGGATTTCAAGAAAGTCGATGCCCCAAAACTATTATCTGTATATATTTAAATTCATTATGGAGCCCTCATCCGAAAAATCGGGCACCATTTTTCGGTCGGAATCTATTGATCATGACACTAATCATAAATACCTCTTTAAAATATGTCATCAAAACATATTTAGACATTCTGTTTAGATATTTCGGGAAAAAGGCAACCGACAAAATCTCTTCGGAACTATTTAAATAAAATAGTTTTATTCCGCAGTGAGTAAAACACTATTGTCAACTCGTTAAATATTTAATAATTAAGTGATTTTAGAGAGGAAGTCACAAGGAATGACGTTTGTAATTTTATTAACGAATAAATGTTCTGTAGGTGTTTTTTTTTATCAGGCGGTCCCTTGATAAGTTTAAAATTTGAATCACTCTCAAGTGAGAGTGATTCAAATGATGCGGCGTACCTTCCTTGAGGTGCGCTGCGGTAGTGTGTTACGGACTTTAGAGTCAGCAAAACAATTAAAATAGATTGTAATAGTCTAAGAAAAACACGTACTCAAAATACGATAACATTCAGCATGCTAGAAATGGGCAGATGGCACTGTACTACGCCATATCTTTATGTTTTGCGGCAAACGACAACTTTATAAAATCAGTGTAGCAAATTTTAAAAATCGTCATTCGTTTAATTGGCAAATTTGAAGCACGAACTCGTCTTAGATTTCACATAATATCTAAATTACATCATCTTTGCACATAACAATATACTTACTTCCTATTAAAGTATAAATTCTACAAATACATTCACTCAACAATATTTAAAATAAAATGAGCCAAGAACGTTTATCGATAAAACCTACTAACATTAAAATCTTCTGGGCAGCACTAAAACCGCCATGTTTTGTGGCCAGATGACGTCACAGTGGCACGAATTTTTTGTTGACGTTTCATTTCCATAGGTTTCCTACTTCAGTGTCACTTTGTTGGTACAACTAAGTAAATCAATTAATTAAATACTACTATCGTCAACCGACATTTAGTGCTGGTATAGCATTGTAAGGCTGTACGGATTGCTACCACTATCCTGGCGACTTTAGCAAAGAAACAGCTTCCTGGTTTGAAAGGTGCGATAGCTTTTATTCACGGCAACTTGGACTTTGCCTTCGTGCCTCAAGGTGAGAGGCGGGATTCATTCATTGTGATTTTTATGTGCTTAGGTAACCATTTTAAACTAGATTTGAGGTAGGCTGTGAGGTAGTTCATCAAAGCACGGTTTTTTCAACACAATTCTGTAACGCTTTGGCCGTAACTTGCGGACAGAGTGTGCCAACTGTCGATATATTACCATCGTGGTAATATATCGATGGTCCCAACTAATAAAGTTACAAGTGGTCTTTCCCGTCATTTCGCTATTGCGTTCTTGAATAAACAAGCGAGCTTTTTGCATAGATCTCATAGCTTTTGTTTTAATGTAACATAAATGAGAAGCTATATTAGTAAAAATAAAATACTTTACATGTTTACACCAACCAGATTTTTTTTACTAAAAAAATACTTCCAATGGTGACAACCTTAATTTTTTTAATCTATTTCATCTCACTCACACGTTAAATTAAATACATAGTCCTTCACTGCTTATTTAATTCCTCAAAATAGACAAGCTGCATTATTTTTTTCAAACTAATTTTGTGTAACTAATGAAAAAAGTAGGGAAAATAAAACATGTCATACAATTACTTTTTTAACAAAAGCAATAACAACAATGTGAGAAAGATACAGACAGAAAGAAGTGTTTTGCAATGTTGGCCAACGCAAGTGAGTTAGAGATAGGTTAATTTGCAAAATCGATATTTGGAAGTTGTAGAGAAACTTTTGACTAACATTGGAAATTTTTAATCAATTTTTGCATTTTAGTTTTTCTTTTTTTAATGACTGTAACTTAAAATACTATTAAATATACATGCATTATAAAATTTATTAAAACAAATAATTAATTAATTTAAAAACAAGCAAAGATACATTAAGCAATACTTCTAGTACATACATAATTAAGACTTCTAGACAATTTCACTATTTCAATTTTATTTAGGTCGGTACTAATATATCATAGTTCAGTTAGAAAAATAAACTCGATAGCACTGCAAAATCTGTCTTTCCTTTTTTTTTTACCAATCAAGATAATGGAATCAGGTCCAATAAGAAACTGTCTTCCACATTGCCACTTGGATCTGTCAAGACCAACTGAATTATTCAGTTACTATTCAGTTTTGGTAACTTATTTGATCTGATTCAAATAATAATTCGCCATTAGAGAGCTTTCCTTAATATATAGTTATCTTAAACTCAATCGTTGTACAAAGTTCCGAGACTAGTTTAGAGATGTACGTTACGACAATTTTTACTGACTTTTAAGAAGGGCATTTCAGTTTACAATTTACTTAATACAAAGTACATAAATCTTGGGTAACTAATAGCCACAGAAAATATTGCATTATTACAAGTACGAAAAATATTCTTCTGTTCTTCAAGTGTGCAAATATTCGTAATAATTTTATAATCACTTTGAAAGTTATGAAATTGGATCACATAAACTTGTAATATCTAAATAAATCTAAAATTTTGAAACTGCGACCGTATTAGAACCCGATGATAAGGAGCAAAAAACCGAGACGATCGGATGATCTGAAAAGTTTTATCAGAACACAAAGTGGACTTTGGATATGCACAGATTGAATCCAAGCTCTTTCGTAGACTTAAGGGTTCCATACGATCTATGAGAACAACTTTCTTTGTACAGTTAACTGAGAATAAAGGAGAAGATAGCAGGACTACACGCGGTCATGAGTAATAACCACTTAATAACACACATTCAAGTGACATTAGCCTTCTATCTCTTGTAAAACTACATTAATGTTCCCTACACCACATTCCCAACCTGGAAAAAATCAATAGACTATGTACTAGAACTTCTTGGGTTGCTCGAAAAGTTTCTATATCGCCATTTACTGGCAGGGCTAGTTACATTTTACAACAATAATATTCAAATAGGATGCCCGTAATCCGATTGCCATAACGAAAAGGGATAAACTAATTTAAAATTTAAAAAATCATGTAAATTCGAAATAGCTTTGCATTAATAGGTACTTAGGAAAACTATCGCTGTAGTTATTGACAATATGAATTTTTTTTTTTAAGTTGGACAATAATAATTCCTCCAAATCATTCGACCGAATAGGAAATCGAATGATTCGATTGTCACTTTCGTTACTGACTCAATAAGCGGCGCCATATATATTTTGAACGCGCCATTTTGGGAGCTTGATAGCAGCGACGCTTACGTGAATTCTCGTGATTTTGTGAAAAAGTGCCGCTCTTTCTCAGCACAGCATGGGTAAAAAAGAGAAGAAAACGGAGACCAGTGAAGCATCGAGCGAGGAAGAATATGTTGTGGAGAAAGTTCTTAACAAACGTACAGTCAAAGGAAAGGTCGGAATATTAACTAAGTTTATTTTGAAGTACACATTCCACGATATTAATATGGAAAGATTCTAAAGTTTTATTAATTTCGGTTACCATTGATGTTAATTTTAAGTGAAATGAAATTTAATGAACATGGTTTTACCCGTTTGTTTTGATAACCAATTCGCGGTAACCTTAGTGCTTAATGCTAAGTACACTAGCTATTCGCAGCGGTTCGGACGCTCAGGTTCTCATCTTGTTAATTTATACAAAAAGCGAGGATAGTTATGTTGATCATGTTTTTGTATCCAAACAAGGTTTCATGTCAGGTCTTAAATTTGAATTGATTGGTGTATTCGGTTTTTTAATTTGCTATTTTCATTTTAGATCCAATATTTATTGAAATGGAAAGGCTATAAGGAGGAAGAGAGTACTTGGGAGCCTGTTGAAAACTTAGACTGTGAGGAACTGATTAAAACTTTTGAAGAAAACAGGAAAGAAAAAGAGGTATAGTCAAAATTCGTAGTAGTGAGGAATATATGTAACTGTGTCTCGAACAATTTATTGAAATTATTCACTTAACTCAATTTTCAGTGTTAGTTGAAAATGGAATCATATAATTTATAAAATCATACTTCTCTTACTATTGAGGAGCTGCGTAATGACTTTGATCTTTAAGCATATTTTGGGTCACTAAATTCCAACAGTTTTAAATAATCAATACTTGCAATGTCATAATTAAAACAAGAAATAGAAATTTCATCTATTAATGGTCCTATAATTGTGTGTGTGAATGGTTTTGGTTGAAACAAGTGATTTCACCCTTCTTGGCTTTTGCCAATTGATTAATTTTGATACTCACAAATAATTTCGAATCTTTTGTTTTAAATTGCGTTTTACATAATAATATATTAACTTACATGTTGCCTTTCCAGAAATCTTCAAAAAAACCTGAGGACCGTGCTAAGAAGCGAGTCCGTGAATCAAGTGAGGAGACCAGTTCTGGTAGGAAAGGTCGGGGGGCAAGTGTTTCGTCGGCTGACGAACCAAAAGAGAGCAAAAGGGAAAGAAAGGAAGAAAAAAGCAAAACTGGCTTTGATAAAGGACTCAAAGCTGAGAAAATTATAGGTATAATATTTACTCAGACAT
Organism: Bombyx mandarina; assembly: GCF_030267445.1. Lineage (NCBI taxonomy): Eukaryota > Metazoa > Arthropoda > Insecta > Lepidoptera > Bombycidae > Bombyx > Bombyx mandarina. Next base: position 1,343,190 of record NC_143211.1, read on the forward strand.
TGCTGGGCATTCAAAGAGAAAAAAGTATAGTATTTATAGAGTAGTTGACAGTTATACGGAAAACATTAAATGTGCTGAAGTTTTAGAATACACAGTAATCGTAACATTTCCTATAACACCGTAGATTGGTTCCGCATTATAGGAAAAGTGCTGTAGGAATATTCTTGTACAACAAGTTTGTACACACAATAAAATATAACCAATTTTTTTACAATTCAAAGAGGTTGAACATTAACTTAATAAATGAACTTAATTTAATTTTATAACAACACAATATACAACAATGTGCAAATTTCACAGTACAACAGAAGTATAATGTGTTAAATCCCTGCATTATATGGGGTAATACTCGTGTTATATGAGGGACTGAAATCGCCTAATATAACATAATACATTAATACACTAACGTAATACATTATAACAGTAATGTGTTATAAAGGGATCACTGTATTATCTAATTAATATGCATAAGGCATATTATGGCATGTAGAATCCAAAATTTCCTTTATTTTACAGTTATAGAGAAATATATTTTACTGAAATAAAAAAAAGTATATGTAAATTTCAGGCGCTTCAGATGCTACCGGTGAACTAATGTTTTTGATCAAATGGACAGACTCTGACGAGGCTGAACTAGTTCCAGCTAAAGTAGCTAATGTTAAATGCCCGCAGCAAGTAAGTATTTTTTACTCTTCTGCATTGTTTGTATACATTTTTTAGTCACAACCAAAGCAACTTTTATGGAATGGTTTGATTTAAAAGTCTAAATTTCTACACATCTACAATAAAAAAATTAGAAATGTTTGGCATAATTCCTAAATCTTTGATAATTTAGAATTTAAAAAAATACTGTTCTTGGAAGAAACAACATAGAGCATCAAATACTTTGTAGACTGTCTTATTGTGTTTACTTTGTGTTCCAGTACTTATTTCTGAATCTGACTTCATAAACTCGATCAATAAAAATCCCATTACCTGACAATGGAATCAACTAAGCTTACATTTATATTTTGTTCTACTAATGAGATTTAGGGTGTGTAATGGTACAAACAAGCTTTCTCGTGACTTATTTTATAAAGTTGCTATCTGTATAGGTTTTATTAATGTCATGTATGTAACATTTAAATTTTTTGCCACAGGTAATAGCATTTTATGAAGAAAGGCTAACTTGGCACACGCCATCCGAATCTGAATAATTAGAACTAAGTATTGCATAAGTGTTTGTATGGACTCAATGGTGGTGTCTGTTGTTTTTAGTTCATCTTCGAGAGTTCACAGAGCTCGGAGTGCAGCTGCATTGTAATTCTACATTTTATTGATTTTATTTTTAAACCTGCTGCATAAATTAAAAATTCTGGCTGGCAAAAACTGGTTACATGTGACGTCATTTGGGGCCAAGAAAACGAACTAATCATATATTAAACACTGATTTATAATTATAATGATTAGCCACTTATGACATCTGCATGGATCATTCTACCTTGAAACTAAGAATAGGTTAAATGATGAATTATTTGGTTTTATTTGATGGTTTAAATTATAAATCTTTATTATTTCACAAAAATAGTTTGTGAATGTTCAATTAAACTTAATTAAACCTCCTTTATAAATTGTTTCGTAATTGCTGTCCAGTTGTCTATTGCTTCAGACTCGATGAGGACATGCAGTTTTGTTTTGAGAATTGTTAGTTTATTTTTAATTTAAAATACTTAAAAATATATGAATGACTATAAAAATGTATTTAATAAAATACACAATGAACATAATACTTGTAATGCAAAACGGTTTTTGTACATTTAAATAAACAAAGATTTTTTTTAACAGAATTACTTGGTATATTATCCTCTCCCCAGTGCGGAGTCCTCTGAGCGGACTCCACAGATACGTGAAATGTCAAATCACATTTATCTATCAACAGTGACCCGTCCGCTCAAAGGACTTCAAAGACGCGGCCAGTGGCGGCAACAGTGCCGCGTCCGCTCAGCGGACTTCCTATATTAAGGGCTATTACATTATTTTACTAGAGTTCTCGTTCTAAAGTACTTTCAAAATCGACTAAGCATGAATAGGTTCGCCTTATTACATAAAATTTGTTTGGTCTGTGGTACAAAAATTTTTCAAAATCGTTGATTTAGTTGGTGGCAATTTCAAACAGTGTTTCACAACATGTGCAGTATAAAAAAAATGTATTGGAACTTAAGCCATTTGGTTTTTATTTTATCAAACACTTAGTATTGTACAAAAAATATATAATTTTACATCCAGCAAGGTCTTTATTTTTTAATAAATGGAAAACAAAAGATAAGATTTAGGTAACCGATTATATTTCTCATAGAACAGTTGCAATATAATTCAAGGTCAAGTGTAGTCTAACAAATTACATAAAGAAATCTTATTGGAATTATAAATCTAGTTGGAATTTTGAATAATTCCAATTAAATTTTGAGAAAATCACGTTTTTCTAAACCTAGACCGAAAAAACCTAGCCAGCGCAAAGTCCGCTCAGCGGACTCAACACATCATAGACAAAATTAATTGACATGCACATATGCGCATTACGTGGAAAGTCCGCTGAGCGGACTTTGGACTGGTGGTGCCATAATAAATTTTGATGCGCACTGGGGAGAGGTTATATAACAGTCAATTATTCCGGACGGTATAATATGACCCATTTACTTCCGAAGTATAGTAATCGGCACGAGTCTTGAGCTCTTGACACGCGCAGAAGTTTATTTTTGGGTTTGTTTGGGGGAACGAGGTAAGAACATGGGCGGCGCGGTGCTGGTGTACGATGCGCTTGATTGAGCTGCTGCTAAAGATCAACCAGTCCAAAACAAAGATCATGATCGTGGATAAATCCGGCGGCACCCTTGACGAGAATAATATTCTTGGCCAATACGACATCGTCAAGACTTTCGTGTACCTCGGCTCGATTATTTCCAATAGGGGTGTATCGGAAACCGAAATAAGGCGACGCATCGGAATGGCCAAATATGGAAAGATCGGAACATACTCAAGAAGACGAAAGTGCAAATTGTTGAGACGCTCGTTTTCTTAATCTTTTTGTATGGGGCTGAGACCTGTTCCTTGAAAGAGTCTGACAGGCGACGCATAGACGCGTTTGAGATGTGGTGCTGGTGGCGCGTGTTGCGCATCCCTTGGACGGCTTTCCGGATGAACGCTTCCATCCTCAACGAGCTAAAAGTTGACCAGAGGCTATCCACCAAATGCCTATATAGAGTGCTTCAATATTTTGGTCCAATAGCAAGAAAACCCTCTCACAACCTGGAGAGACTCATAGTGACGGGTAAAGTGGATGGAAGACGATTCAGAGGTCGGAGCCAAAAAAAAATGGAATGACTTTTTTTTTTACCTTGAGAGGCTATTTCAGCGTAACCTTAACTAGTAGGTGAGCTCACGGGACTCAAACCTGACGACGTTGCTAACACGACCCCTGGCAAGAGCCGTCCTTCGCAGATTCTACCACCGGATCGGAAACGCGACCCACTGAGAAGATCCGGCGAGAAACTCAGTGGGCTGTGTCTATAGGTTAATTTACTCGCCGAGCCCTTCGTCGCAAGCGACGGGTTCGACGAGAACAGTGACCGGTGGAATGACCAAGTGTCCGAGCATCTGGACAGAGACTGAGCCACGCACTTCACTGCACCACTGATCGACATTAGTGGATACTAATTACAAGTAAAGTTCACAGGCGGGCGCATCACGATACTCAGCATTGAGCGATCAACTGGAGGAGGAGGAGGTACGTTGGGCGCACGGCCCCCCACTCTTTGTCGAGAGCTCACGACTCGTGCTGATTACTAAACCAGAGTACGTGCAATAACAACCTCTTGTTACTATTGGTGTATAATTAAAGGATAATTATTTAATTTTAATAAGATTTCCGTGAGTAACAAGTGCAAATCGTGTGGCGTCGCGGGGTCGTCGTTAGCTCTGGCTGCGTGGGTCCGATGGGGACGCTTACTGTTGTACTGTGGTGAGAAATGGTCGTGCGCCCACCAGGCAAATGTGCTCCGAACACTTCGACGGCTCTCGACTGAAGGTCGACCATCAACTCCAGCACTCTGATGGCCAGATAAGTCTCATTCCTCATTTTAGATTTAATACTGAATGTAGTGCAATAATTGTGTGTACTTACTGCTGATGCCGCGCGGCGCGGTCCCCGGGCTCTCGCATATTGTTGGGCCGCGAGAGAACAGAAAGTGCGCGCGTCTGCTCTCTGCCCGGAATAAAGTTCCTCAACAAGGTAGAGCGCGCGTCACGTAAAAAGAACGCTGGAAGAAAGTGGAGGGGGTGTGTTTGCGCATGGATACACTCGCGCACGAAAATACTAAGTTTTGTTTTATTTTTGAAGTAATCCTTCGCTCGCGGCTTCGTATATTGGTTATTGGTATGTACAGTTTAGTAGTTCTGTACTCTCGTAGCTGTATGCAGTTACATGTTACAGGAGAGCGCAGAAGGATATCATAAGTTTGAAGTTAAAGTAGTTTATGAAAGTTAAAGTTAAAGATACAAAGTTAAAGTTTAGGTAAAGTTATAAAGATGATAATTTCTCTTGATGTGAATTGTACGATAGTTAGTGATGCACTCTCTTGACTGTAATTAAATTCATATTATATTATTTGTTGTCACGCGGCAAAAACTGGATCGCGTCGCGAGTAAGCATAACGTTCTGGTACTGTTGGTGGTCGGCATTCCTTAACAATAATAAAATTGTACGGTGGTAAGATCGTACATGGTAGGTACATTAAAAAATAATATATAAGATAGAATTTTATGAAATAGAATTAAAAACATGTTTAATTTCTGCGTATAGTGTTTAATCTGAATACGAACAGACAGACAGACAGACGGACGGACGGACAACAAAGTGATCAAAGGGTTCCGTTTTTTTCCTATTGAGGTACGGAACCCTAAAAATTAAATTAAAGTCGAAACTCCTTCCATTAAGTCGTCGTGGGTGACGTGAAAACCTGATGAGGACGCGGTGTTGGTGCTATCGGTGGCCATTTTATCGTCGTCGCTGTCGTCACTTGAGCTTTCTTCATCACTTGAGTCAGAATCATCATCCCCTACGCGAATAATAATATTTTTCGTCATCATGTCTACCACATGATCGCTTTCAACATGGCGTTCAAAATTTACATCAAAATGTCGTTTTCCTATATAACATTTTATATATATGATATGCTCGGAGACTGGTCAATGTGTAACATAATGTCATCCAGACATCAATAAATTAGTAACACGTCCTTTAGAACTTCTCTTCAGTTTGGTCAAACGCGAAAATTACGTTAGTGCTGTTTCAAAGTTGAATATTTTAGTCTTCCCCCTAATTCCTATTTAAGTAGCTAGGTTTACGTCGTCACGGTACGCGATATTTAGGGAAGCAATCTTGGGTCTCGCGGCGGAGATTGAGAGTTCAGGGTAGTTGGACGGCGACATTCATCTGCCATGACCTCACCGTGAGCTTAGTTCGAAAAATCTACCGTTTTTCTTCAAATGCTGGCTTTCGCTTAGTGAAATAAATGAGTTCTTACAAATTAGCATTCTGTATTAGTGATTATTGTTTTACGCTGTGTAAGCCTACTGCGGCCACATCGATACGAGCTGTATTAATATTAGCTAACTAGTGAGAGCACTCTTGACACACTTTACGTTATGAACATATGACTTAAAAAACTAAGTATAGTACGTTTACTTCCGCGCGCGACCTCACGCGGGACCCACCGACAATGTCGCCGAGCCTCATAGTTCTTGCATGTACTCATCCAGTTTATTTAAATTCCAAAAAGTCTTATTGAAATATCACTCTAAAACGTATGTATGTATTTATTATGTAAATTACAAATATTTTATGTGACGTACACAACATTCAATGAAAATAAAACTTTTTCGTAATATGTTTGACTTTTATTTGATTAATAACTAGAACAAATTAATACAAGTGTATTTTAATGATATAATAAATTCTGAAAGAAATAGTTTGAGAGTTTTTATTTAAACTATATATTATTATACTTCATCTAACGATTTTATTTTACTGTTTTCGTGGGCGATAATAACAGGCTTTCAAAGTAAGTTTAGTTTGACATGTAACTTGTGTACTTGATGTCCATGGTGACGATGACTACTGGTGACCACTGGTGACCACTGATACACACCAGGTAGGTTTTATGCTCGTCTAGCTAGGAAGGCAATAAAAAGATATTTGAAATTTATAATTTTCGTTCAATTTATAAGCATTAGGGTAAGTTAAGTCTTCACAATCTGAAATTAGCATATTTTACTCCGACACTTGCAGCTGGAATTGCATCTTTAATGTAAATAGTATCCCCACAAAAATATATTTTTTTATTGAATAAGCAGAATTGGGATATAAGAAGAAGTATTAGCATATAAATACTGTGGTTAAAAATACATTTTATCCCTTATATTTTTACTCAGATAATACCTGATTAAACATATCACCAGCTTTTTCTAAATATGAAGTTGAATCATTGAGAAAAGCACTAACAATTTTATTAAAATTTATTGATGATCATGGCATATAGGTACCCACCGCGCAACTTGACGAAACATTGTGGGAAGGAATGCAATTATTCCTGATTTAAGTATTAAGTTATTTTGATTCAAAGATGATTTTTGACCAAGATATAAAAAGGAATCTATGAAAGTAAAACGGGAATGAAAACTCATGAAATTAGACAAATTTTGGACTGGACTTCGCATTAATGACTCCCAAGTGAATAATTGGCGACGAAGATGAAACTATTTTATTCTTTTTATCAATAATAAGAGCCAACTAGGGCCGTTACCGAAGGAGACCGACGAAGAATCCCAGTCACACATTATTTTAACAGTATAGCATCGAAAGGTTATCTTGATCTCCTGACGTTTTTTTTTTAAATTAACAGTCTAACTTGGCCAGTCAAAGGAAACGTTCGATGAAATGGCAAATGTTGAAGATAAATTCTAATACGTTATTTAAACAGTAATGAGAAAGCGAATTAATTTGGCCCCTATTTGTGGCCAAACTTGCGGTACGGCACTGGGAGTCAAGAGCTATCGGAACTAGGTATACCGAATCTGAGCATCCCCGTGAACTGCGGCGGGGCACGTTGCTCGTGGAATAGACGACCGCTCGGGCTAAAAAGGTCTATAGGAGACCGCGCGGTGGAGGGGGGTAGCGTCCCACATGCTAGAACGACGACCTGGTGGTGGAATCGGTCCTGTGAAGGCCTTTTTGTGAAGAGATTTTTTCAGCAGGTTCGCTGGTAGCCTAAGGGGCTATACCAGCTTCTCGCGGATGGGTAGATGAACTCACGGGCTCAATCTGAGAGAATTTGCTAACGCTAGCCATAGCAAGAGCAGTGCTTTGCTGAATCTCCACCGGATCGGAATCACGACCCACTGAGAAGATCCGGCGTGAAACTCAGTGAGCTGGAGGGTTTAGTTCAGCCGCGGACGACCGTAGACTGGTGATAAATTTAACCATAGTTGACTACGCCTTAACTTTACATTGCAAAATGAGATGTGAACTTACTAAATTTGAGATTCATTATTAATAAGTAGCTTTTGAAATAGAATGAAGTAAATTTATGTCGCATAACGACAAAGCGTACCCCGTGAATATAATTGGAATGACTTAAATACATTGGGATTCGGTGGGTGCGTGTGGGTAGGAAACGATTTCAGTATTATATAGCAATGTTTATTGGGTATATTAACTGTGATTCTAGATATATTATTATAATTGTAGCGAAATTCGAGACCTATCCTTGTCTATGCCTGGAACTTGTAGTCAACCTTGTTCACTCCGTTGCTGGAAGAGAAAAACAATTTAAATTAATGTTGCGTTAAGGGCAAGCGTCGGTCGCCCGGGGGCCGCGCCGGATCCGTTCGGAGCCAGTACCTTATTAACATGTTTGTGTGCAGTGGGGGGCAGGAGGAAGACTAGAGAAGTCAAAGCTTGGCTTGTTCAATGTCGAGGCAGTTCTTTATCGAATTATTTTAAAATACTCTGAAGCGTTTAGAGCTATTATTATAGTAGAGTAGCTGGTGATACGAGGGCACCTGATGTTAAGTTGTTACAAGAAAACAACACGTCCTCACCTTTATCCAAAGATGAAGTCGAAATTTTAATTGTATAACGGCTGCTTCATCGACAACCAAAATGTATCACAACTTCGTACCACATGTTGACACCGATGTCGCAACAAGCTCTATCAACGGGGCGAATCGTCTTAAGAGGTAGACCTTGCGCGCTATTTGACAACATACCACGTTATTTTATTTATTTTTTTATTGAGTGGTTACTGGAGCCCATAGACATCTACAACGTAAATGCGCCACCCACCTTGAGATATAAGTTCTAAGGTCTCAGTACAGTTACAACGGCTGCCCCACCCTTCAAACCGAAACGCATTACTGCTTCACGGCAGCAACAGGCAGGGCGGTGGTACCCACCCGCGCGGCGTCACAAGAGGAGCTGGGCGTGGAGTACCTGAGCAGCGCGGCGTGCGAGGGCGGGTGCTGCAGCAGCGGCTGGAGGCTGGCGGCGAGGCGCTGCAGGTTCCGCTCCAGCTCGCGCTGGTACTCGCGCTGGTCCAGACCGATTAGGTTCTTGTTCTTCTTTAGAGCGTCCTGACACCTGGCAATAGTTACAAAATTTTTCTTTATTTTTTTGTGTAATTAATTTCCAAATGAAATTACTGATTTTTATGCGAAACTCTGATAATTATACATATAAAGTGAGAATTTATTAAAAAAATTTTTTTTTTCAATCACCACTACTTTTTTAATAGTTTTAAACAAATTATTTTATTTCAATTTGTTTGTTTACATACTAGAATTTATAGTTACATATATTGTTATAAAGAAAATTGGTACCCGCCTGCGGGATTTGAACACCGGTGCATCACTCTATAGGAATGCACCGCAAGTCTTATCCTTTAGGCCACGACGACTTCAAAACTGGAGGTCCGTGTTGTGATGATGAAGGGACATTTAGTTGAGTGCGAGTAAGAGAACGTGTGTGATAAGGCAAGCAGTCAGAACTTACTTCTTGTAGAAGTCCTTGAAGGTGAGCCGCAGCTTGTTGGTGAGGCGGGTGGGGGGCTGCGTGCCGTCAGCCACCGGCGCTAGGAACACCTGGCCACGTCACAACATCACATTACAACAACACTCCCGGTCTGTCGAGTTAAGGATCACACACGATCAACAACGTTCGGACAGCACGACTTAATGTGGTACAGGACGGGGTCGCCCATCTTTTAAAATTTATACTATATTATTTATTATTTATTTAAAATGTATTATAACATTGTTACGCCGGTAAGAGTATCTTCTATAATCGCCATCTATCGTCGAATAGCAGAAACGAATATAGGGGAATGATACTTCGCCCCGCTTAGCTTACTATGCAGTTATAGTAATGAGCAACAGACGTTAGTTAGTCAGTAGTTAACGTGTAGCGATCCACCGCGGTCGCTGCGCGAATAAACATGTAATTATACGTAGTGCTTTATTGACCGGTCCGATGAGGTTTCCCGAGGACAACACACAATGGACAATCAACCAACGCACACGCCTCCTCCTCTCCCCCTAAACCTCACACGAATATCGAAAGAACTAGTAAAATCGAGAACGCTCGAGAAGTATAACGCCATCTATTATCAAACAGCGGAAACATATCGATACTACTCGATCAGTTAGAAATGTTCTCAATAGTTGTAGAGATGTCGTATCGACTATAAAAGCATTGCAGAAATGACACGAAGGCGGTTGGTAAGCGGAACTACTCGAAGCGAAACAGCGAACGGATCACCTGAAGCGAAGCGGAAAACGTGAATTGAGAATTTTAAAGTGTTCCTTAAGTATTTGAAGTGTTTAGAGCTTTAATTTGTACTTCGGTAAAAGTTTTACTTATCTCGAACCCCAGCGCGTAACAATTTCTATAATAATAACAATAAATTATAATATTTAATTATAGTAAGTATAAAAGTTTGTAATTGAATAGTTTGTTCGCGGAACTGCAGCGGGCGACTTGTAGTAAGGGGACCTGCGCGAGCTCGAGCGGGCCCTGGTTGACGGTGGTGGTGACGCAGCCCTGCAGCACCATCTGCAGCATCTTGGCGTCCGCCGGCTCCGCGCTCGTGGCCGCGCTCAGCTCGGCGACCTGCACGCACAAGCACCCGTTGTACTAAATAACGTCTACTGTCTCTTGAAATTTTCTTTTCATTGATAGTAAATTGTGTATGTAAACTTCTAATGTTCGTTACAGATTTAAGATTACATTTATGTATATATTTTCAGGGTAAGGTCGAAGGCTCGTTTTGACATTGTTGAAACAAAACATAATGACAACGGTACTATAAATACGTACATTCTAAAAAATAATTCTATATAATAGTTTTTACATAACAAAAAGTACAATCGACTATTGTATTCGTGCCACTTGCTAAAGTTCAACGCCTTGTTCCTTGTCGGATAGTTGAAATTATGTACAGTATTCTGGTGTTAGCTTGTCGGGCGACATACCTTCTTCTGTATGTCCTCGATGGCCACTTCGATCGGCGAGAGGATTATTTGAGTTTTCTGGACCACCTGGAACGCATCCATCATATATTAAAAATAAATGTGGTCAGTCGTCGTCACAAAAGTGTTCTGTGTATTAGTTTAACTTGTTTAAGAGAAAATTTAACTACTTTATGTGATTGATTAAAAACATACAATCACATCTATCACGCAGTACAGACCGCTGAGGGCTGACACACTTCACTCTCACACTACTGGGGGACTGTAGCGGCGTGGTGGTTACGTCACCTGAATCCTGGTCTTGACGTAGGGGAAGTGGTGGGCGGTGGTCAGGATTGTCTTCCGCTTGCACTGGTCCACGATGTCTCCGTGAGCCCGGCCCTCCGCGGTGAACGGGGTGGCATACATGAACCTCTCTGCGCGTGAGCACTCGTTAGTACCGATCCAGCTTTAGGGCTGGCGGCCTACGTACAGGATATTAGCGTGCGAAACATTTGGTACAAATTTTTTTTTAAACTATCACGCTTCGTAACTGGTCCCGTGCTAAGTTCGTAACGAACTTGTGTTAGAGGTACCAGATTACGGAAATGTAAGATTTTTATTATACACATACATTTATTTAATATACATCCATAAGCCTGGAAAATACATTTTAATTTTATATTTATCATACAAATATTTTCCCTTGGTGGGATTCGAACCCGCGAGCCCCTTGTGTAGTGACCATGTCACTTACCACTACATTAGACGGCCGTTAAATTACTACATTATAGGATCCAGTGTTGTATTTATTGTGTAAATGGGCGAAGGGACTCAAAGCACACGTGGTTACTGTCGGTGTTAGACTCGGTATGAATGTCACCACTCGCTTTGAGACATGAGATGGAAATTTCCAGAGCTGTTATCAACTATCCTACTCTTCGATCCGGAAAACGCGAGTGCTTCGCGGCAGAAATAGGCGGCATGGCGGCACCTACCTGGGCGGGCTCACAATATGTCCTGCAACGTGTACTTTAAATTAACAAAACCAAGCTTTATTAGCAAGTTGATTTTCTTTTGTCACCCTGGTCTGGTGTCTAGCTACGAATAATAAAACTATGGAACAATAACTCGCCTTCAATTACACTTTAGATTATGGTTCCATTTACGCACACAAATAAAAGCAAATACAACGACACTAACACTCTTTCATAAACAAAAGCTCGCACGCGATTGGTCGCCCCAAGGTCACGGTTCGCAAGCGCCGCCCAGCGCACTCTTATGACGATGACGTTATGCAGTAGTAATTAATTCACTATTACTACTACTACTATACAAGGTGTAAGGCACACGACTTCCACTTTCAAGTATGTACATGGCCTCTTTTTGAAAGTGTATGCTGCATGTTATGCTATTTTTGCAATGTGTCCAATTTGTTCCATTTCTTTCCAAGCGTTCTATCACAAGCGGCTATCCATTTTTTACGTTAAATTTCATTTGTCGGAAATCTGCAGCAATAAAATCATTTCTTATCGCTGCATAGTATCATACTTGTTACTTAAATAAAACTTATGTTTTATCCGAGCAGTATAAAGAACTACTAATGCATAGAAACAGTAACCGTACATATTGCATAACACGGATAGTGTTATGCAATATGTACGATAGTACGATAGTATGAAATTTTACGATGTTTGTATACTTACTTATGAAAGCTAATTCCACTGTCTTTCATATCTGTATGGCTTTTACACCATTTCACGACACACGATTGCATATTTGCAAAATTAAAAAGCGCAAAATAATAATTATCTGGTCAACCGAAAACTGACGCAACACGACCGCACGACACGAGTGCCACAGCGAACTGGCGCGCCGTTCTGTAGCTATTTTAAGCCCCGCCCTCCGCCGTAGCTATTTTCGTGGAACCATTTTTAAAGCGTCATTATTTTTCCATAGTTTTATTGGAGTTTACTCCTTTAGAATCGATTTACATATATAGGCCCGGGGTATGAAAATTATGGGGACCAAAATCGTACTAGCATGTCACACGAAATGCGTTATGCGCATTTCGTGTGACATGCTAGTACATGCGCCGGCAGTCCGCCACAAAGCCTCGTACTGATCGCGCGTTTCTCTCATTATTGTATTTTCATATATTTGTTAGTCGTTTGTTTTGTGTCTCGTTAATTTGTTAATAATCTGTAGTGTATCGTGTTGTCGTAATATAGAACTATTTCTCGTATTGTTTCGTTTAATTTTTTATATCCAGTAAACTCCAGTCGTGCGTCGGAGCGGACACACACACTTTTTTATTCGTAGGTGTCTAGTGTCTGAGGCCCCTCACCCCCACCGCCCCCTACTCACTGATGTTGTGGTTCCGCTCGTAGTGCGTGAGGCGCCTCCGGAGTTCGTGAGGCTCGAAGTACGGCTCCACGTACGTGATCTGGATGTACGCCTTGTCCGGGTCCAGCGTGGCGGGGTCCACGTTGTTGGAGTCCTTGATGATGACCACGTTCTCGGCCCCGAAGCGCTGGCTGTAGAAGTTCTGCGGGACACACGTCGCGTTAGACTTGAGGCATTATTTACTGGTGATAGGACCACTTTTGAGTCCGCGCGGGTGGGTACCACCACCCTGCCTATTTCTGCCGTGAAGCAGTAATGCGTTTCGGTTTGAAGGGCGGGGCAGCCGTTGTAACTATACTAAGATCTTAGAACTTATATCTCAAGGTGGGTGACGTATTTACGGTTGTAGATGTCTATGGGCTCCAGTAACCACTTAACATCGGGTGGGCGGTGAGCTCGTCCACCTATTTAAGCAATAAAAAAAGGCTCGTGATGGGACTGTGCGGGGGCCGACCTCGAGTCTGCTGAAGATCTCGGGCAGCTTGGTGAGCGCGTGCTCCTTGTAGACGAACTGCTGCAGGTGCAGGTCCCCGAACAGCTGCCCGTAGAAGCACACGCGGAAGTACGTCCCGAACACGCGCTTCCCGTGCAGCTGCTCGATGCGGGTGAACGCCTCCTGCAGCTTGCTGACAATTGCACATTTTGAAGTAAGTAAGTCTTTTTTTTAAATATAAAAAATATTTATTTTTCTTAGGATTGCGCCGCAATCGAATTCAGAAAAATATTCAAAAGCACATCTGAACATTATATATTTGAATCTATTTTTTTTTGTTTTTATACGATTCGCTTCGGATAGGTTTTTACTCGGTGATCGTTATCATGGAATTCGGAAAAGTCTCGAATTATTTTGATACAGCATGAAAATATTTTAAACTAGCTGTACCCGTCCGCTTTGCTGGGCATTTAAATTTTACATTATTATTTCTCACCGTAAAAACCACTGTAGATTTATATATATTAGTATAGAAGTATAGATAAGAACAGAAATGAGATTAAGCTGAAATCGATTCATATTTAACGAGACGTGACGCCTAAGATGACGAGACAGCGCGTGGAGTGCGCGTGGAGTGCGCGCACCTGTGGATGTTGGCCAGCTTCTTGTAGTCGCGGTGCTCCTCTGCGATGGGGATGAGCAGCTTGTAGAGCTCGTTGACGGTCTCGTACATGCCGGCCGCCATGAGCTCGCCGGCCGCGTGGTCCAGCAGCGCCTGCAGCTCGTGGTGCGTGAGGTGGTGGTGCAGCGCGTCGGGGCAGCTCTCGTCCAGCGCGTTGTGCGTGACGCGGTGCAGCAGCTGCGCGCCCCGCCCGCGCGCGCCCAGCCGCTCCGCCACCAGCGCCGCGCCCTGCGCCAGGCACATGCCCGCCTCCGCGTGGTTCGAGCGCTGCCACACACGACTACACTTCACACCGCACTACTTATATCTCAAGGTGGGTGACTTTTTGGCAGGAACGCGAGGAGTGAAGTTGTGTGATTTGTTTTATTTTGTCTATTTTGTGTTTAAATGTGTAATAACGGTGGTTTATTAACTGTTTAATATCTGTGAAAGTGCACAAATATGGGACAATGAAACAAAGTCGTTGGACGTAACTTCTCGAGATCCTCCAAAAAGTCCACTGAAAAAGTCTCAGTAAATTACCACCATTTTACTGAGATTATATTTCATCCCATATCATCTCATTTTATTTAATTTCATCTCAATTGATTAATGTCTCAAATTAATCATCTTCATTTCATTTCACTGCATATTATCATTTTTCATAAAAAAATAATATAAATTAAAATAAGACATGACTTAAAGGTCTTAGTTACCAGGTCATAAAATCCCATAGATAGTCAAGGTGGGTGACGCATTTACGGCGTAGATGTCTATGGGCTCTAGTAACCACTTAACACCAACTTAGCTGTTAATTCGTCCACTCATCTAAGCAATAGAAAAGTATTCAAAAAGCACTATGTATTAAAATGATCGAGATTTGGTGACATTAAGAGCAAGTCTCAGTTGTATAGTACAACGGCTGCCCCATCCATCAAACTGGAATTAATTACTGCTTCACATCAAAGGTATACAAGGCTGCGGTACCTACCCGAGCAGAGTCACAGACCGCAATACCACCAATTTCTTAGGTCATTGACTCTCTAACCCTCATTTCCAACACTGTCGGCACACTGAACCAGGCAGGTTGGCACCACTTTGAAGTTACACGATGTGCGCACTCTCTTCGTGATGTCTGGGTTCCTGTAGACCGCAAGCTGGCGCACACCAACCTACAGGGACCTCTCACCTCCATGTGCTTCTGCGCCATGTTGTTCAGCCAGGTGAGCCTCAAGTCCGGGCTGTGTTGGTACCCTCGCGCCACGCGGTGCATGAGGTCCAGCAGCATCTCCGGGTCCTCTGCGTACTCCTTCATCTTCACCGTGTCCGATAGGATCATGTGGAGGTTGAACACTAGATCTTTCACCTGCAATATAAAATATATACAAAACATAATAATATGTAGGAGTCATTTCTACATGGGGAGCTGCGTCTCATCTGAAGAGTAAAGCTATATGTGGGGTCTGGACGGCGCGACTACCTTCTGGGGACTTAGGTCATTGTCTACGCGCATTTAGAAAATGTTTGTTTTATTAGGTTTTTTTTATTGCTTTGATGGTTGAACGAGCTCACAGCCCACCTGGTGTTAAGTGGTTACTGGAGCCCATAGACATCTACAACGTAAGTGCGCCACCCACCTTGAGATATAAGTTCTAAGATCTCAGTATAGTTACAGCGGCTGCCCCGCCCTTCAAACCGAAACGCATTACTGCTTCGCGGCAGAAATAGGCAGGGTGGTGGTAGCTACCCGCGCGGACTCACAAGAAGTCCTACCACCAGTAAAAACTAGAGTAGGTACATATACTTATTGATTATTCAGATAAATTTTATGACATGACATCTTGGCGATAAAATTACTGCAGAATGGATGTCAGGAGCGGTCCTTATCCGCGACGGAGCAACTCAAAGCCGCCGTCACCCGAAACATGTCCAATCAGATCCCTCGGATTTACTCTCGGTGCTTTTAAACCGTTCAAGCACCGGTCCCCTTCTTCGACTACGACGAAGAGTTCGACGAGCGAACTAACCCATAGACACAACCCACTGAGTTTCTCGCCGGATCTTGTCAGTCGGTTCCGATCCGGTGGTAGATTATGGGAAGCACTGCTTTTCCTAGGGCTAGTGTTAGCAAATTCTTTCAGGTTAAGTCCGTGAGCTCACCTACCCGTCCGCGCGTATATGTATATAATAGGTAGGAATAGATAGAGGGTGGTGAGGTCGGACCTGCTCCGGGAAGGTGGTGTCGTGCATGTCGGCGTCGCGCTCGGCGTACACCAGGATGGTCTTCAGCGCGCGGCGGAGCGACTCCTCGCTGAAGGTGGTGGACGTGCCCACCAGCGACGACAGGGACATCGTTATCTGCATCTTCACGCGACTGAAATTCTGGAAGCCGTGCGGTTTTACTATTTTAATGTAATGTCATTTTTTTATATAGTTTTATTAAATTAAGATTTTTGATATTTTCTAAATGTCAAATTTCTTTGGTTATAAAATTGTAATTCAAATATTGCTGGAGAGTCCGTTCGAAGAAATAAGGGCCGGTGATACCGTCGGACAAACTTGTAGCGTTCTACGGTGAAATGTGACTTAATATGTGTTCACGTTAAAATTTGACAGCTATCGCTTTACCAAGATGGCCGCTATGAGCTGTCAAAGTTCTAGCGTCCCTATTGAAAAACACTACACTAACGTTCTGAACAATCAATATATCCCTTACTCAAGTCTTATTTTAATTTTAATGATAACTTTTATATATGAAAAATGATGATATATGAAACATGGCATAAAATGAAATGAAAACGAGATGATATGGGATGAAGTATAATCTCAGTAAAATTGTGGTCTTTTATTGAGACTTTTTCAATGGACTTTTTGTAGGATCCCGAGAAGTTACGTTCAGCGGCTTTGTTTTATTTTCCCACATTTGTGCACTTTCACAGATTTTAAACAGTTAATAAAACACCGTTATTACATATTTAAACCTGAAGAAACACTAATTAGACAAAATAAAACAAATCATGCAACTTCATCCTCGCGTTCCCGACAAAAAGTCCCCTTACTCAGTCTTTTCAAACATCACCCGAAGAGTTTTGAATTAGCGTTTAACGCTAATGACGATATAGCGTTAGTCCGGACGCGGCGGCACTCACGTTGCCGAGCAGGTAGTGCTGGCGCATGAGCGCGTACAGCGCCGCGGCGGCGTGCGCGCGCGTGCCGCCCGCCAGCGCGGCGCCGTGCCGCAGCAGCACGCGGCACACGCTCCACTCCTCGCCGCAGCACGACCAGCCCAGCTGCACACGTCCACGCACTCAACTGTACTGTATCGCTACTGTACTTTCATAATTAAATGTGTGCTGATGGTAGGGCGTGTTCTGAGTCCGCCTGCAATCCCGCCTATTTTTGGCGTGACTACTGCTACGCGTTTCGGTTTGAAGGGCGGGGCAACCGTTGTACTGTAAAATTAGAACTCGAATCTTATGCAAACGGTGGCATTTACGTTGTAAATGTCTATGGGCTCCTGTAACCATTCATTCATCCATATATATAAAAAAAGCTAAAATGATATTTTCGCGGCAGAAAAAGCAGGACAATGGCCCCTCTTGGTGCGGTCCCGCATTACGTCATTACTAAAATCTACATAGTCGAATCTCGGAACTTTCAGGTTCGTATTACTGAAGTATATCGTACCCTGACGATGAGCGCCCGCACCGTGGCCAGCATGTTCTGCAGCACCACCACGCTCTGGTTGCGCTGCAGGGCCCGCAGCACCACCTGCAGCGCCGTGCTGCAGATGCTCTGCCCGCACTCCAGGTTGCTGCTGGCCTGCAACCGACGACCTCACACTCTCCACAACGAGCTCAACTTTACGAAGCGCTAGTACCGATAATTGTGACGTCATTTGGGGTCAAAACACACAAGTACAAATCGATCATCACGTCGATGCAATGTTATCTCAGTTCAGCAACGAAAGTATTCTCCTGCCGAGGTTTGCGGTATAACTGAACCTTTTTACGTTTCAAAACCACGATTGAGCACGTATGACGTTCGTTACTCGTTGTGATTGGTGTTAAGAAAATGTCACAACTATAAAATTTCAACTAATGATTGAATATTAATTCTTTATCTATACAAAGTGATCGAAGGATAGATTAATTCGATTAATGGACATTTGTTGTAGTCTGTATGTGGCGCCATGAACGGGAGACGTCGTGTACCTGGACGATATTCTCCAGGGCGTGCAGGAGGGTGAGGGAGAGCTCCCCCGCGAGCGCGGCGGCGAGCGAGGGGTTCGGTGCGGCGGGGGAGGGGGCGCAGTCCCGCCCTCCGCCTCGCACCCACTCCTTGCGCCATCGCTCACGCTTACACCCACCGTTGGACATGTTGCCCCCTGGAGAAAACAAATATTTCGGGATATTCCTGTATGTCTAGTTTATGATTACAGCATCCTCCATCAGAGCAGTCTGTCTGTACCATTGTGAGCACTGCAGCCTGAGGCAGCATGACTGTGTGTATTGTATTTTTGTTGTCCTGAGCCTCAGTACTAATGACGATCAAAAAGTCCGTGTGCCTCACATTGTATGGTTCGATTGAAATCGTGGAGTGCGTTGAGCTCTTGCGTAGTTCTTGGCAGAGCGGTCTGGCAACATTCCCTATATCACTACAACTACAGACACTTCTATTCAGTCATTTCCTAATCGGGTTTTTAATTTTTGTTATTATGTACGTGCCCTGAATAATGGTTACCTTTCCTACGCATGATGAAGTCGGACCGCGCCGATCCCTGGCCGAGAATGACGTCTTCTAATTTCGCCTTTATGTCTGTCGTCTTACGGACGTTCTGCTGAGCGCACTTCATGATCTCCTTGCGCCCCTGGGGACATACGTTACACAAGCTTAGACACAACGGACCGAAGCTTGTGGAGCGCTCGCGCATTGTACGTGTCAAGTACGTTAATTTTTTTTAGAGGGATTTTATGACCTGGGAACTAAGACTTTTAGGTCAAGTCTTATTTTAATTTATATTTGTGAAAAATGATAATATGGAGTGAATGGAATGAATACGATTAATTTGAGACACTGGACGTAGCTTCTCGGGATCCTCCAAAAAGCCCACTGAAAAAGTCTCAGTAAATAACCATCATTTTACTGAGATTATATTTCATCCCATATCATCTCATTTTATTTAATTTCATCCCAGTTGATTAATGTTTCAAATTAATCATCTTCATTTCATTTCACTCCATATTGTAATTTTTCATAAAAATAAGAATATAAATTAAAATAAGATATGACTTAAATGTCTTAGTTACCAGGTCATAAAATCCCTTAAAAATGGCCGGAGGAGGGCGACGTACCTTGTACTCGTGGCAGCTGAAGGCGAGGTCGATGAGCGCGAGCAGGGTGCGCAGGGCGGAGGGCGGCAGGTCGGCGGCGCAGGGCCCGGCCCACTTCAGCACCCAGGCGAGGCACGTCACCAGGTTGCGGCTCGTCTCGCTGTTCAGCGCGGCGCGGCCCTCCTGGGGAACATTCACCACGCTTAGCCACGAGCTCCTCACGGGGTGCCTCGCTGAGACAGTACAGCTGCTGACTGTACTATTCGTTCTTTTTCCCCTACCTATCCGCTGGTAGCCTAAGAGGCTATTCCAGTTACGCAGACGGGTAAGACGGTTCAATGGTGATAGGACGTCTTGTGAGTCCGCGCGGGTAGGTACCACCACCCTGCCTATTTCTGCCGTGAAGCAGTAATGCCTTTCGGTTTGAAGGGTGGGGCAGCCGCTGTAACTATACTTGAGACCTTAAGAGCTTATATCTCAAGGTGGGTGGCGCATTTATGTTGTAGATGTCTATGGGCTCCAGTAACCACTTAACACCAGGTGACCTGTGAGCTCGTTCACCCATCTAAGCTTTAAAAAAAAATGAGCTCACGGGCTCAACCTGAGAGAATTTGCTAGCACTAGCCCTAGCAAGAGTAGTGCTTCGCAAAATCTACCACCGGATCGGAAACGACCCACTGAGAAGATCCAGCGAGAAACTCAGCGGGCTGTGTCTGTGGGGTCATATTATAATATGCAACTATTGTTTGGAACGTTTAAATTATGGTAAATTATATTAATTTCATTGTTCAATCGGAAGCAGTAGCGTGTTTTTGTGGATTAGTAAGTACCCTTTTCACCGCGTCAATCTTTTTTTCTGGTGATCGTGACGCAACAGTGCACAAATTCCTGGCACTTCATCATTTACATTGATTGATGAAAATATGTTGTTTTGTAGTCTTACTTAAATCATTAAAAAGCATTTGGGAGTCTTAACGACGAAAGGAAAGATCTTCTACCGAGCGAGGGATATTGCTCGGTAGACCGACGGTCCGTATGTTGTTGTTCGGAACTTGTATATATGCGAGCTTATCTTGAAAATGTCGTAAGCGAGATTCAGGCATCTGTCAAATATCTTGTGTTCTGTGATGGCTACCGCCACAAGCATATCAGCGGAATTTTTAAGACTGTAATTGATACATGTTCCATATGTATGCCAAACTCAGTGAGCTGTGTCTGTGGGTTAGTTCGCTCGTCGAGCTATTCATTCAAAATCAGCGATCGCGTCGGATGATCATCACTAGCATCTTCCAAGCTTTGTGATATCTGTGAAGGCTTCGTCAAACAGAACACGTACTTAGCGCTGCGTTTCAATGGCGCACTGTTTTCATGTTTTTATTTATTTATTTTTTATTGCCTTTGTAGGCAGACGAACATACGGCCCACCTGATGGTGAGTGGTTACCGTCGCCCATGGACTTCAGCAATGCCAAGGGCAGAGCCAAGCCGCTGCCTACCGATGTCACACAAATTGACTAGATGAGCCCAACGCGCAAACTTGACGCAACGTAACATCCGCCAAATCATAGTGCCTTTCTATAGCAGTCTGAAAATTTAAAAGTATTAAGATGTCGAGTGATTCACATATGGCATTGTATAACCATAGGTATTTTCTAACTAATTCTATCAATTTTTCGGGCATTATCCAGTATTTTAATGCACATTCACTCGGACGCTAAAATAAAATTTGTAAAAAATTACAACGCCTGACGTCAAAGCGTCCTAACGCCGCGACAGAGCGCTGTGTACTTACAGCGCTGGGGCTCTGTTTGACAGTACATTACCACAGTAGTACAACACATCTCGACGTCATAGCGCGCCGTCAGTTTAGCGTTCTGACGCGCGCTAAGTACGCGTTCTGTTTGACGAAGCCTTAAAGGTTTGGGTCCTCAATGAGGCAGCTAGCGGAGTGGCGGCGCGTACGGACACACAAACCTGTTTGTAGTCGACCGGGGAGGGCGGTGAGCACAGACTCCCGAACTGACTCATCTCGCTGTCTAGCTGAAGAATTTCTGTTAATAGAAGAAAATTAATTAAATATCTGGTTTTCAATATGTATTAAGTATTCATAATCGTTCGTTTTAAGCCAGGGACTCCCAAACTTATTTTGTCTATTGCCCACTTTGAGAATAAATAAATTTTTAGCGCCCTCATTTTTCACCTACTTAAATACCACTATAGCTAGAGCTCAGTCGGTGTCTAAGAGTCCTCCTAGATGAAATTACAAATCATCTCCCAAGCCTCTACACAACGCTCCCTTTTTTTCTGGGTCTCTAACCGCCCCCCTTTATTTATTTATTTATACTTTATGCACAAAACAAAACTTGTACACAGGCGGACTTAATGCCATGGGCATTCTCTTCCAGTCGACCTTAGGGTGGTGCAGAGATAATAATAACTTTAGGTCTACAGCGCCCGCAAGGGAATCGCCCACTTTGGGAAAGGCTGTTTTAAACCAATGATATGTTAGGTTTTATCTGAATTTCATTAAATCATCTTATGATTGTATTGTCAAACCTTCTGCCACTGTTACCGTTCCCCTCTACCCCTTTGTTAGTATGTTCTCTAACATTCGGTTATTATTAATTTTAATTTCCATAGCTCCTTTCCTTATATCGCCGATGTTTCAATGCTGTTGAGACTTCGGCCTCATGACTCAAGACAAATATGTGGATTAACAGAATAGTAATAAAATTTTAAAAGTATTTATAAATACGTACTACCGTCTTTTAAGGGAAGCAATCCCATTTTCACATTTAAGATTAAATATATTGCACCGCAAGGTTCATTATGGATAAAGTATAATGCGGATTGACCCTTGTTATATATTGCACTGTAAGGTTCATTATCGATGGTGTATAATGCGGACTGACCCTTGTTGTTGTTGAAGCCCCTGTAGAGCTGCGGGTAGGCGTCCATGACGATGCCGAGCAGCGGCAGGTACAGCGAGGCCACGCGCGCCTTCAGCTCGGGCTCCGCCAAGCGCGGGTCCGCGTCGTGCGCCGTGAGCAGGCCCAGCACCGCGCCCACCGCCGCGCTCTGCAGCACCGGGCTCCTGCGCCAACACACGCAGAAACGCATTAAGATACGCGTCCATTGACCCGCGCCTTTTTAAGCTATTGCATAGCTTTTATCGCGGGCCTTGAGCGCGGCGACCGAATCATGAAATTCCGTAACGAAAAAAACCTTACACCCCTCACTCCGCCTACCATGTAGCTCGCGTTCGACACAATCACACGTTGCGCTTGTGTAGTGTTTGTGAATAAGCGCGTGGCGTGACGTCACACTGCATGCGCATCATGAAAAGTCTGCCCATCTCTCTCTCGCGCGGTCTAGCTTATGAGTGTGAAGGGGACAGTTAAGGTTTTGCTTTTATTAATGTTTAATATAGCGTGGTCTTGTGTTATTATTGTTTTAATATTAAATTATCATTGTTTAATTATAATTGCACAAGTTGATAAAAAATGCTCCCGAATGCCACACGTTTTCTTTTCCTACCAAAGCTGAGAGCCTTTAGAGGCTATATCAGCGTAACCTTAACTAGTAGGTGAGTTCTCGGAGCTCAAACCTGACGACGTTGCTAACACTGACCCTAGCAAAAGCAGTGCTTCGCAGAATTTACCACCGGATCGGAAACGCGACCCACTGCGAAGATCCGGCGAGAAACTCAGTGGGCGACCCGCGTCGGACGCACCGCACGCAACGGATTCTATTTTGCTTTGTATTCCGTCTGGTGTAGTGGTAAGTGACATGGTCACTGCACAAGGGGGTCGCGGGTTCGAATCCCGCCAAGGGAAGATATTTGTATGATAAATATAAATGTCTTTTCCAGGGTTATGGATGTATATTAAATATATGTATGTGTATAATAAAAATCTTACATTTATATCCGTTATCTGGTACCTGTAACACAAGTTCTTTACGAACTTATCACGGGACCAGTTAACGTGGCGTGATTGTTAGTAAATATTTATTTATTTATTATTATTTATTTATTCTTTGCTCATAAATACCGGTGCGTTCTGTTATATATCTGTACTGAACCCTAAAATGCTGATACCCTCGAACCGCTGACTAGACGGTCCGAGGTAGAGACCTTAGAGGAGACCGCAGAAAAGTCAGTAGAGAGTGAACTGTCTTAGCGTACGGGTGCGGCCGCCGGAATGGCTCTGAGAGTTATCATCCATATTGTATAATCCAAATAAATAGTAAAACGACCTCAGGGCAATTTCCCATAACAGTTTGGCGCAGGCGTTGCGGATAGTGGACGCGGCACTATGTGAAATCACACAAAGCAAAACAAAATCCGTTGTCTGCAGTGCGGCGCGGGCTAATGGACGCGCCTTCACGCCAGCAACCACAGTTGCATATAGACAAACCAATGTACTCACTGCATCTCCAGCGCGTTGGCCAGCTCAGCCAGCAGCAGGCCGGGCAGGTAGTGGCGGGACCGGAAGTCGTGGGTGAGTGCGGAGGCGGGGGGCGGCGCGCTGCTCGATCCCCCGGAGTGCGCCGAGGGGGCGGGGGACGCCGCGCCGCCGCGACCCCCCGGGCCCCCCCCGGGAAGGGACAGGGACACGTAGTGCTCGTGGGAGCACACGATGCGCAGAAACGCCAGCTGAATACGAATATTTTATTTATCACTAGCTCTTGCCCGCGACTTCGTCCGCGTGGAATAGTTCACAAATAATGTTTTATTTTAGAACAAATTTGTTTAGCATAAAAAACGTTATAGTGAGCCAACCTTAACATATAGACATATGCTGTCGCGGACTTTTTTTCAGGTCTTTTAAAGGTGAACAATTCTGTCATACATTAATTTAGCGAAACTTTAACCGTTTCTGTAGCGCACGCAGCGGAAGCTCTCAAGAGGGAAAAAACCCCCGATTTTGAAACATTCTTTATTGGTGCTTCGCTTGTATTGTTCTTAGCGTGATGTTATATAGCCTATAGCCTTCCTCGATAAATGGGCTATCTAGCACTGAAATAATTTTTCAAATCGGACCAGTAGTTCCTGAGATTAGCGCGTTCAAACAAACAAATTCTTCAGCTTTGTAATGTTGAATATAGATTAACAATTCTGCATAACCGAATTTTGTAATATGCAAACAACGACTCTGTGGGCTATGGCTAATGCTCCAGGAGACCTTGTAGTGCACGAGCGGCACGGCGTCGGGCAGGGACGCGATCTTGGCGCTCATCTGCTTGTAGTAGGTCCGGACGAGGCTCAGCACGTAGCCGCGGTCCATTATGTTGATGAGGTCGAACAGGAAGAACGCCAGGCTGTTGTTGAGGCTCTGCGTCAGCCGACTGTTCTTGCCGTAGCTGCGGAGTCAACAATTCTTTTTTAAGGAATTTTATGACCTGGTAACTAAGACCTTTAAGTCATTTCTTATTTTAATTTATATTATATTCTTATTTTTACGAAAAATGATAATATGAGGTGAAATAAAATGAAATGAAGATAGTTAATTTGAGACATTAATCAACTGGGATGAAATGAGATGAGATGATATGGGATGACATATTATTATAATCTCAGTAAAATGGTGGTCATTTAATGAGACTTTTTCAGTGGACCTTTTGGAGGATCCCGAGAAGTTACGTTCAGCGACTTTAGTTTCATTTTCCCACATTTGTGCCCTTTCACAGATATTAAACAGTTAATAAACCATCGTTATTACACATTTAAACCTGAAGAAACACTAAATAGACAAAATAAAACACATCACACAACCTCAGCGTTCGCGCCAAAAAAAGTCCGCGGAGTCGTAACGTTGCTCAGATTACAGTTGCGACCGCAAAGTTGAGAGGCACCGGACGAATACCAGTACTCACCCGGATATGATCTCGGAGGTGACGCAGTTGACGAGGGTGGTGAGGTCGTCGGTGAAGGGCTCCGGGAAGCGCGCCTTGCGGGCGGCCTCGTGCGCGCCGCTCCACTGCACGTACTCCGACATCGACTTCACCAGCAGCTCGAACAGCGCCCTGCCGACACCGGTATTATGGGCGCGAGCGCGTCTAGTCAGAGGCGGATTATCCGTAAGGCTTATTACTAGTTTGAAGTCGTCGTGGCCTAACGGATAAGACGTCCGGTGCATTCGTGTTGGGCGATGCACCGGTGTTCGAATCCCACAGGCAGGTACCAATTTTTCTAATGAAATAATACGTACTCAACAAATGTTCACGATTGATTTCCACGTTGAAGGAATAACATCGTGTAATAAAAATCAAACCCGCAAAATTATAATTTGCGTAATTACTGGTGGTAGGACCTCTTGTGAGTCCGCGCGGGTAGGTACCACCGCCCCGCCTATTTCTGCCGTCAAGCAGTAATGCGTTTCGGTTTGAAGGGCGGGGCAGTCGTTGTAACTATACTTGAGACCTTAGAACTTATATCTCAAGGTGGGTGGCGCATTTACGTTGTAGATGTCTATGGGCTCCAGTAACCACTTAACACCAGGTGGGCTGTGAGCTCGTCCACCCATCTAAGCAATAAAAAATAAAGTATTATGAGCGCTCGGGTCTAGTACTCTATTTCTTATCCTTGGAGGTCTCTTCAAAATTAACCTTGTTACATTTGGAACTGTTCAGTTTGTAAACTTCACTCATGGATATAGGACCTTATGCTTAGACTTATTTTTTTACGCTCAGTTTTACGCGCGGTGTCAGCGGCTACCGGGACCCATATAACCATTTTAAGGCCGAGGACGAACTTGAGATATGAGGTCCAGATTATAAGTATAAAGAAAGTCTTTTTTGTTTTTTTTTTTAATATTTATGGCGCGCTTGCACTGTTGGTTAAGGGTAAAGTAGTTCGGGGTAGTGTGGAATATCAATAAGGTAGTGGAGAAAGAGATAAAAAATATGGCGCTGATTTAAGTGATTAAGTGTATTATAATATGATTGAAGTAAAATTATGAAATAAATGTTGTGAAAATTAGTTCTGATTAAAATTTTGGAATTAAGTTATAATTAAATAGACTTTAAATGTTTTTTTTTACTACAAAGGAAGTCAATAAACCAACAGACACAGGAATTTTATTTAAAAAAAAATGTAACTAATAGGCATATGTATTGTTACAGAGTTAGCGGGATGGCGCGCACTATCACCGCGTGACGCCCGCTAGAGTGAGAAGGTTACCAGGAGTTCTGCATGGCGAGGTCCCTGGTCACTCCGCTGGCGACCACCCACTGCAGCGCCAGTTCCTCGTGCAAGATCTTGCAGGACCCATCCATCATTACTGTACGATCAATCGAACTGTTATTTTTATTTCTGCATAGTTAACATGTCGCACCTTTAAAATTATAGACACTCATTTTGAAATATTTGGATTTCGTCTTTAATTCAAAAATGGACCTAGACCGACCCTTTTCGGCCACTTTTAGTAATCAAATTACCAGAAGTAGAGACTAAGCTATCTATCGGTCTCTTTCACTCCGTCCCCTTCCTCTACGTTTTTTCGGTTTGAGAACTGCAATCGATGTTTTCCAAAAAACACATTTTTCGAGTTGGGTTTTTATAATTGTAAATTCAAATTCAAACTCAAAATCATTTATTTCAACTTAGATTTCAGCATAACACACTTGTTGAATGTCAAAATATAAATAACAATGTTAACTCTACCACCGGTTCCAAAAAGAGCCACAGTCCTGAGAAGAGACGGCGAAACAACCTCAGCGGGTTGCTTTTTTGTTTTTTCTCCAAAAAAAATTTTTTTTTTTTTCGATTTTTGAAATGTGCGATGTGTGGTGTCCTTACCAGCGGGCGGCAGCGGCAGGCCCACGTCCCGGTCGGCGATGGAGGGGCGCGGGATGGTGCACTGGTACTGGATGTAGGCGCTCAGGATCGAGCTGCGCCCGTGGGCGTCGCACGTCGCGCCCTCGTTCAGGCCCTGCCGGGGGGCGGTGTGTACAGAGGGGTCTTTAGTTGCTCAAAACAATGGGGCGTTTCAAATCAAATTAAATAAAAAAATATATTTATTCAACATAAATGAAAGTACATACTTGTTGAACATCAAAAAGAACTACCGCCAATTCACAAAAACTAGCCTCCGTCCTGAGAACTAGCAAGAAACTCAGCGGGCATGTCTTTTTTTTAAATATTCATTTTTACAAGTGGTATTATATAACGTAACAATTATAGCAATATTGAAATGCCCGGAGCGAGCAACTCATTCCCACTTTGTGCAATCTTCTAGATAATCATTGACTTTATAGTAAGCTTTATTGCACAGATGTTCGTTGATCCCGGAACAAATAAACACGCTATGTATACTCGCGATGACCAAAATGATATTGGATAGAATCCCCACCACAAATATAGAATTCATTATTTTTTCAACATAAATCTACACCGTTTTTTTTTATTGCTTATATGGTTGGACGAGCTCACAGCACACTTGATGTTAAGTGGTTACTGGAGCCCATAGACATCCATAACGTAAATGCGCCACCCACCTTGAGATATAAGTTCTAAGGTCTCAAGTATACTTACAACGGCTGCCCCACCCTTCAAACCGAAATGCATTACTACTTCACGGCAGAAATAGGCAGGGCGGTGGTACCTACCCGCGCGGACTCACAAGAGGTCCTACCACCAGTAAGAGAAGCAAGGTCGAATTTCCTTTCTCATGTGGATATGATGGAACTATGTTCGTTCTAAAATTGAACATTCTTTTATTTTATTTCTTAATTCTTTAAGGGATTTTATGATCTGATAACTAAGACCTTTAAGTCGTGTGTTATTTTAATTTATATTCCTATTTTTATGAAAAATGATAATATGGAGTGAAATGAAATGAGAGGCACTCCTCTCACACTGGAGAAATACAATCTCAGTAAAATCATTTACTGAAATTTTTTCAGTGGACTTTTTGGAGGATCCCGAGAAATTAAGTCCAGCGGGTTTGTTTCATTTTCCCACATTTGTGCACTTTCACAGATACTAAACAGTTAATAAACCATCGTTAATACACATTTAGAAACACTAAATAGACAAAATAAAACAAATCACACAACTTAACGCCATAACGTCCTATGAATAATTAATCTAAAAAGTCGAACTACCCACGAGTAAGGTTTACGCTGAGACAGTGAGACTCACGGTGATGTCCGCGAACAGACTGGCCAGGCAGGTGAAGGCGTCCTGCGCGATGTTGAGCGGCTGGCCGTGCAGACTGGGCGGCGCCACCAGCAGCCGCACGAGCTTGTCGCTGACCACGGGCAGGTAGCGGGCCAGCACCTCCACGTTGGCCGACGATAGCTCCGATATGCTGCCCATAGATACAGTCCACTGAGTTTCTCGCCGGATCTTTTCTTCTTCTTCTTATCAGCCCACAGACGTCCACTGCTGGACATAGGCTTCCCTCAAGCCTCGCCACAAATTTACTGGTGGTAGAATCTCTTGTGAGTCCGCGCGGGTAGGTACCACCACCCTGCCTATTTCTGCCGTGAAGTAGTAATGCGTTTCGGTTTGAAGGGTGAGGCAGCCGTTGTAACTATACTGAGATCTTAGAACTTATATCTCAAGGTGGGTGGCGCATTTACTTTGTAGATGTCTATGGGCTCCAGTAACCACTTAACACCAGGTGGGCTATGTGCTCGTCTACCCATCTAAGCAATAAAAAAAAAACATAGACACAGCCTACTGAGTTTCTCGTTGAATCTTCTCTTCTTCTTATAAGCCCAGACGTCCACTGCTGGACATAGGCCTCTCACAAGCCTCGCCACAAATTCTCTTCAGATTCCTCTCAGTGGTTCGCGATTCCGATCCGGCGGTAGATTCAGCGAAGCACTACTCTTACTAGGGCTAGTGTCAGCATTTCCTTCAGATTGAGCCCGTGAGCTCACCTATCAGTCCGCGGTAAGTTGGAATAGCCCCTTAGGCTACCAAGTATTTGATAGAGAGAATAAGATATGCTGGAACATAGGGCACCGCTACTTTCGATAAGTTTCATAGCCAACTTAATTACGAAACGAAAGCTAACAAACAGTACTAGATGTGCGACTCTCACACGGGCAGGTACCACCGGCTTGCTTGTTTCTGCTGCCATGTAAGTGGACCTACGCTTCATTATACAACAAAACCGTGATTTTGACCTCATGTCTCAAGGTCATCAATGTCCATTGACTTGACAGCCGCTTCAAGCCAGACGGTCCGTGAGCATGTTGGACCATTTGAACCAATCGAAAAATATTCTACGTTGATAAATGAACCTACCTAGTCCTGAGTTCCGCTTCCATGTTGTTGAGGCCGATCCTCGGAGGGATGTTCCCCTCCTGCACGGCCTCGCACGCCATCGCGAAACGTTCGATGTATCCGTCCTGTAAGTGCGGGCGCGTACGCAACATGCGTCACTAAGTGTCAAGGTAACACGTCTGGTGCATTCGTGTCTAGCGATGCACCGGTGTTCGATTCCCACCGGCGGGTATCATTTTTTTTATGAAATACGTACTCAACATGTTCACGATTGACTTCCACGGTGAAGGAATAACATCGTGTAATAAAAATCAAACCCACAAAATTATAATTTGCGTAATTACTGGTGATAGGACAGTTGTGAGTTCGCACGGGTAGGTACCACCACTCCGCCTATTTCTGACGTGAAGCAGTAACGAGTTTCGGTTTGAAGGGTGGGGTAACCGTTGTAAGCCGGCTCAAGGCGGGTGGCGGCATTTACGTTGTAGATGTCTATGGGCTTCGGTCATCACTTAATATCAGGTTGATCGTGAGCTCACGTACCTATAACCAAGGGCAGTCTGTTTGTCTTGTAACCGTACACGAAATCGATTCGGTTCTGTCACGACTTCAAGATTCACGATTATTTAATAAATAAAAAAGAACTGTATTCTTTTGTAAAGTAATATTTGTACACAATTAGTATTTTCTCCTTATTCAAAATCAGTAAAGACGACAGATAGTCGCTGGCCGAAGCTATGAAGCCGGTCTTTATTTATACTTATTTATTTATCATTTGTCTGATAATTTTTTTTTCCTAATAGAGCCAAGAACAATAAACGGTTTTTGGACAAAGTAATGTCCGACCAGCATAAATTAGTGGAATCAGTTAAGCTAAAAGCATAGGCCCTGGATGGAGAAACTTTATTTTTTTAAATCTGTTAAGAATTAAGGGTGTTCCGTTCTCGTTTACCAGGGGGTGAACCGTGGTGTGAGGGTCGAGGCTGATGTTGAAGATGGGGCGGTGGTTGTCGATCCAGCGCGTGCCCGGGAGCTGCACGTCCGGGAAGATGTACGAGTAGTTATCCGGGGGCTCCTCCTGCATCACCGGCAGGCTGAACTCTCCGCAGGACAGCTTGCCGTTGCGGCACAGCGGCAACCACTGCGGGGACAGAGCGTGCTCATGACTTGGGGCCTTAGATGATATTGTTGCCAAATACGGACAAGGCTGATTTCGACCTTATGTAGCAAGACACACGGCGGTCTTCTCTCTGTAGTGTCTATGTGCTGTACTAACCGCTGAACATTGATATCATTATACAAGTACATACCATGAAATAAAAAGGCCTTGAAGGATTAGTTTAAAAAAAAATGTTTTTAGCGTCGACCAACTGATTTTATGTCGCGTTTATATTTATTTCCGACATTTCGAATATGGTTACCGTGGTCGCGTACGACTGAGGTGTCGTCGACATTTCAATATCGCGCTAACTACCGTCAATTTTTCTGGACTTTTAAGCATTATTTCACACAAAACGAACTAATAGTATCTTGCGATTAGTTTGTGAGTTTGCTAGACTTGAGTTTGCATCTTCACGACAAGACAAATCCAGGTTTTAGAACGACACACCTCAGCCTGTATTTTTTTTTTTCAAGGGGTTTTATGACCTGGTAACTGAGACCTTTAGGTCAAATCTTATTTTAATTTTAATGAAAACTTTTTTATATGAAAAATTATATTATGAAATGAAATAAAGTTGATTATTACGAAGCATGGCATAAAATGAAATGAAATGAGATAATATGTAAAATGCTGGTCATTTACTGAGACCTTTTCAGTGGACTTTTTGGAGGATTCCGGGAAGTTACAATACAAGAATCATTAAATAGACAAAATAAAACAAATCACACATGTATTGTTTTATGGCCTATGTACGCACAGATAACAATTATTGAACGTAGTGCACTTACAGAGTATCCAACAGGAGTCTCGACGTTCTTCTCCAGGTCGGGAGCCACGGGCTTCCTCTGGCACGAGATGTGCAGAAACGTGAACAGCAAATGGTGCTGGTCGCCGAGGTCCGCGGGCAGCTTCAGCTTTATCTCGTCGTAGAGCGATGGGTTTCTGGGAGACGACACATTACTTAACTTAAGAGAGGAATATTCACGACAGGGGGCGCGCAGTGGCTTTAACAAGCTGATGGTCGACATACAGCTGGCAACACAGCAATGAGTGATGGGCACTACTAATTTTCAAATTCTCTGTTCTTCTTCTTTTTCTCTACCTTATCCCACTAGGTGGAGTCAGCACAGCTAATTTTCCTCTTCCATTCTCTTCTATCAGCCGCCATCTCAACACTCACTCCTCTCTCTCTCATATCGTCATTCACACACTCCATCCACGTCTTCTTCGGTCGACCTCCTCCCGCCCCCTCTACCTTGCGCTACCATTTCCATACATCTCCTAGTCACATGCATCTTCTCTCTACGCATCAAGTGTCCATAATACTCTTTCAATGTTCTCTGTTATGGCTTTTAATGTGTTCCAGCCTATAGCTTAGAGCAGGGCTGTCTAGAAAAACGGCTGGATTTCATGCAGCCCGCAACGCATGTTTTAATCAGAAAATTGTTTTGAATATATAAATAGTTTGGATAATAGAAGTCTTTGTCAAAACATATGATCTATATTTTGTATAATATAACTTTATTCTTGTAACATTGCATTCTCTTGACATCATTTAAAAGTGAAGCTATTTATCTTTTACTATTATTGTGAGAATTACCGAAAAGCATTTATTACCCTGTATTTTTTTTAACTTGAAAGCTGAAAATTATTTTTTCTGCGTCCCTCCAGTTTTTGTAGTAAAATTAATTAGCCCGCAAAGGTATGTAGTTTGGACAGCCCTGACTTAGAGTATCCTAAAACAGGACCCTTGATGCGGATGAAAATTTTCAAATTAACAGGACGTCTTTAATTCGGTGAAAATTACGTTGAAAGATTCCGTCACACACAAGATTCCGTCCGTCCAAAAAAAATCACACCGATAGTGGTTACTTACCATAGGATTAAAGGTCTAAAGGTATACTGGTGGTAAGAGCTCTTGCGAGTCCGCGCGGGTAGGTACCACCGCCCTGCCTATTTCTGCCGTGAAGCAGTAATGCGTTCGGTTTGAAGGGCGGGGCAGCCGTTGTAACTATACTTGAAACCTTAGAACTTATATCTCAAGGTGGGTGGCGCATTTACGTTGTAGATGTCTATGGGCTCCAGTGACCACTTAACACCAGGTGGGCTGTGAGCTCGTCCACCCAACTAAGCAATAAAAAAAATATAATATGAGCAATGACTAACTTGTTATGATAGATGACAGTGGTGTAGGCTTCGGTTGTGAACTCTGAGCACGCGCTGCGGCCGAATATGGCGGGCAGCGCCGCGTCCTCCTGCTCGCCCGACATCAGTTGTATACGGACCTGCCGGCAAGCGCAGTTAGCTCACGGGGTCAGAGTGGGGGTCACTGGAGCTCATGCAGGGTAACGGAGTGAGGACCGCTGGTGACATGAGTCGAAGCGTCGGCTTCGCATCAGGATTATATTTTCTTGTGATACGACTTTACTTTACCACCATCTTCGTCGTGGAACTTATGTGGCCACAGCAAATTTCATTCGTAAAATTGTTATATGTCCGCGGGATGGAGCTTGGCACGGTCTGTCACGATACCCTCTGGTTCCTAGCTTTGCTTCCATCATCACTTTTTCTATTCATTTCTATTCAATTATTTAAATCTTTTTTAAAAAAGATCTTGTCTCAATTCTGTATAACAGGTCGCATCGCGGCATATGGTTTTTTTAATGCCTTTATAGATAGACGACTATATGGCACAATTTTTCGGTAGGCAGCGGCTTAGCTCTGCCTTTGGCATTGCTGAAATCCATGGGCGACGGTAACCACTCACCATCAGGCGGGCCTGATGAAAAAACCCTGATGCATGGTCACTGTGGTACATGGACGTCAGCAATGTCGATAGCCGAGCAAAAAGCCAAACCGTTACGTATTTTATTTTATTTTGATTTTTTTATCACACGTGTAGAAAACACAGAATTATGCAAGAACTTTTGAGTAAGCTATTTCGACTACAAGCAGCCAGTGCTGCGCGCTGTGCTCACGGTGATGTTCCTGGCGGAGCCGGCGCGCGAGGTGTAGGCGGCGAGGTTGAGGTCGCGCACGGACAGGTACATGAGGTTGCGGTACTGGTAGTGAGGCACGGCCGGCGCCTGCAGCGGGAAGGACAGCACCTCCTTGCACGGACGCACGTTCTCGTCTGTCCCACGGTACACAAACAACGGTCGCTTTGACACGGAACGAAACCAGCAAGGGACGGCACAGTTAGGTACCACCGCCCTGCCTATTTCTGCCGTGAAGCAGTAATGCGTTTCGGTTTGAAGGGTGAGGCAGCCGTTGTAACTATACCTGAGATCTTAGAACTTATATCTCAAGGTGGGTGGCGCATTTACTTTGTAGATGTCTATGGGCTCGAGTAACCATTTAACACTAGATGGACCTTGAGCTCGTCCAACCGTCTAAGCAATTAAAAAAAAACGGCTTCCAGTAGATACTTAAAATCTAATGGGTTATGACCTCATCTACCCGACTGAACTGCCACAAAATCATCAGAGAATAGCTATTTGTCTTTTTCTTTCTTCACACTATTACAACCGTGGCGTATATAGAATTTCACTGGTTTACTTTGTGTTTAGGCAAATTACATATATCGCACATACGGTGCTTATGCAAATTATGTAATTTTCCAGGAGAAACGTTGGAAAATTCAACATCTCATTATACAATTCTTATATAGTTCTGCTAGACTATAGAAATAAAATAATATTTAAACTACAACTTTAAACTTCATCGGTAAAAGCAAACATCTCTCGCGTCTCACTAGTAACTATTAAAAAATGTATTTTCTCATATTCAGTTCAGTGTTAACAAAAATTTCATAAGTGACTTTATAGCACCGTATGTGCGGTATTTTAATGAAGCAAAACTTTATACCTATTTATAACAGGGACTAGATTGACAGAAAACACATTTTCGATACTGAAGAATTCAATTTAGTTCATACCCTGTTACATTTTTAAGCTAAATTGTACCCTATATTTACCAAAACTTTATCTAGACACATGTGGTTTTTTTTTATTGCTTAGGTTTGTGGACGAGCTCACGGCCCACCTGGTGTTAAGCGGTTACTGGAGCCCATAGACATCTACAACATAAATGCCGCCATCTACCTTGAGTTTAAAGTTCTAAGGTCTCAGTATAGTTACAACGGCTGCCGCACCCTTCAAACCGAAACGCATTACTGCTTCACGGCAGAAACAGGCGGTGTGGTGATACCTACCCGCGCGGACTCACATGAGAGCCTACTACCAGTAAAATTATATTTATATATATAAAAAATATATTTGTATAATCTCATTGATTTTTGACTTAAATAAGAACAACCAAGTGACGTGTTAGCTGACCTCCATAGGGGCTCAGTTTCGCCAGCTCCGGCGTGAGTCCGTTCTTGACCTCGTCCGGGCAGGGACACACCTCGATCTTGAGGGTGCCCGGGATGCACTTCAGCTTCTTGGGGGCCGAGCTGGGCCGCTTGATCTCGGCCAGGAACTTGTACAGGTCCTCGTCGCGGAGCTTGTCCGGCTCCTGCACGGGACAAACATACCAATGGATGCTGTAGATCGACAGTTTTTAGGTCTGCTGCACTAAGCTACTAAAATAAATAAATAAATAAATAAGCTACCTTGACGGTACTGACAAGCCTCAAGGATTATTAAGGATAACTCAAGTGGTGAGAAAGAACTACATCTCTTTCTCAGTCTTCCTCTCTAGCTCCTGCTATTATAATACTTTAACTCAACAATCATAGCGTTCTCTTCTGCAGCATCGGCTCCTAATTTCTTTCTGATTTTGTTCTCTTTTCTGATTTTTTATCTATGGTCGCGAAGCATTTGTGCGTTCCGATTTGAAGAGTAGGATGATCGTAATAGTTCTGAGGTCCATCTCTTGCATTCTCACAGGAGTTGTGGTCCAGTGGACTCCAGTAACCAGTTAATACCGGACTGCTCATGAACACACCCGCCTGATCGCTACGCATGCTATAATCAATACAGAATTTCTATGGCGACTCTAATGCTCTCACAGGATTTGGAGAATTTTGTCCGTCAGTGCAGTCTTTGTAAAATTCTATCATATTAATTAATTATCATATTAATATTAATAAATTCTTTATCTTAATGTCTGTCTAATTGAATTTTATGACCATTGTCAGATAAACTTCATAAATAGCTGTAAATGTTTCAACGTACAATGATTTCTTGGCATTTAGTCGACTTTTGCATCAGTTTCGTATATAGATCGGAACCTGTTTGAAGAAGCTGGTGAGCGTGATGACGACGGGGCTGAAGGTGGGCAGCGCGGCGGCCAGGTGGTCGGGCGGGGGGGCGCGGCGCTCCAGCGAGCCCTTGCGCGTCAGCGAGCCCCCCACCTCCCCCGCGCGCCGCCGCAGCGCCTCCAGGCTGCTGGACGACGCCTTGCGGTCTGCGGACACACGCACACACGCACACGCGCTAGTTACTTCAACTATTAACTTAGCTTATTGATTTCCGAACGCGGTTCCATCAGTTGACTTTAAAACTAACCTCTTACGTTGGCCTAACCTTCTACGAGGTCCCCGCGCCTAGGAATGCGCGGGGTATGTAGGACTTGACGATCTGCAAGGTGTTGGGAGCAGACCGCGGGCCCAAGGAATTTTAGGGCCCCACCCACTAAACGACTCCCCTGCACTCTTACACCCGACGTCCGATCTCTGCCCGGGGTCAGAACCCGGTAAAAGTAGGGGGTTCTTGCGCTCAACATTACAACATAGACACGCGGCGCTCCATCAGCCGACCGTGCACTAACCCAGACTGTTGGTGTTGGAGCCGACCGACAGAGTGTCCTTGTCGGGCTGGTCCCGGTCCAGGCTGTTGGAGCCGCTGAGGATGTTGAGCAGCGACACGGCGCTCCACGCCAGCGGCATGCGGTACTTGCCGAGCCGGGAGCACGCCGCCTGCGCACTCGCACGCACCTTCTCGCGGTTCTGTGAACAGACGACGTCGCTATATCTCCGTTCTACTACTGCACTCCGTCAAGTTATGGAACAAACTCCCTCTACGACAGACACAATGTCGTAGTTTCAATATCATTGAATACATTACTGCTTTCTTTGACGTAGCAGTATGGACATCCGTGATTCTTACCAATAGGCAAAAGCTCAATTGCCCCGCTGACGATACTGTTGTCTTTCATCTTTACACATTAAAAACTAATAATTGCGGATTGAATTTTAAAGTAACAAGATTCATATTCTCTTAATATTTAAAGAATAAATGAAACAAGAACAAGAAAAACGAACCTTATCGTCCTTGATATAAGGTTCAACACATTCGTTGATATCACCCTGAAGGACTTTCTCCACCCTGATGACTAGAAAAACATCCGGCGACGGGTTCTGGACTTCGAAGATGGCGCTCCTGCTCAGAGTCGAAATGTCAGCGTGAGGGATATGAGCGCTCAGCATCTGCCGCGTGCACTCCGAGTTCAGATTGAAATAAAAATTCTCCGATAGCTTCTTCCTCTCTTTAGCGTCGTAGAGGGCCATCGAGGCGAACAGAGGTTCGACGTCCAATTCCAGCCTTGAACAAACAGTTCATTCATAATACAACTATTTGCATTATAATCACTCTTACTGTTTACGCTATCTGCAAGGGATACATTGTTTAAAAATATTTTGAACAGATTCAAGAGAGCATCAATGATAGTCCCGTTCCTTTCCCTGTATATCAATGCCTGTTATGCCTCACATTACCCATGTCATTGGACATTGAGAAATAAGGATTATTATAAATTTACTTTTGAATTGTGTGCATGAAATTGTGTGATCTAGTGATAAGTGAGTGTGACGCTAATTTTTTTTTTTTTTATTGCTTAGATGGGCAGACGAGATCACAGCCCACCCGGTGTTAAGTGGTTACTGGAGACCATAGACATCTACAACGTAAATGCGCCACCCATCTTGAGATATAAGTTCTAAGGTCTTAAGTATAGTTTACAATGGCTGCCCCACCCTTCAAACCGAAACGCATTACAGCTTCACGGCAGAAATAGGCAGGGCGGTGGTACCTACCCATGCGGATTCACAAGAGGTCCTACCACCAGTAAAATATAACAAGTATAACCATTAATATTAATGTTTTGAACTAATAATGTGTTCATTAAGGTATAATATAAATAAGAAAAGAGTGGCCACTCCAGGAAGTATAGTGTTGGAAATATTATTATAATAGGAAACGGACCTACGGTGAGTTCCTAACAAATTACTAACTATCCTATGGATTGGGCTCTAAATGTAATTTAAAACAAAAAATAAGAACCAAACCCAAACAGTTACTATCAACTAGGACTAAATTCCCGGTAGTAGAAGGCGCAGACCGTATGTTTGTTTATTTACCTTTCTCCCAGAACTGAGATTTTCTTCTTAATCGTAAGTTAATAATTTAGTTTTAAGAAAGCTCTAATAAGACAACATTTGGGTACTAACTTCAACTGGTGGCAGACCACTAATATCCTGTGTCCCAGTAGCTCGCAGGGCATCTCCGCGGCCAGGCGACGCTCCACCGCCTCCTCCTCGTCCAGGTACGGAGTGTACAGTCCCAGGAGATCAGCTTGACGGTTCTCCAGCCTTGTAAACAAATGTCAACATTCAGCACCTGTCAATGAATACTAGTATGCCGTGCAGGATATCTTAAAAAGACTAGAGAGATTTAATTATAAGTCTTAATATTCAGATTATGTTATATTTGTAGTGGGATGTGGGGCATATGACTTCTTTTACATATTTCAAGAACTTGTTCAACTAACCTCCTAGCCTCATTGGCGGCATCCACCTGCTCCAAAGGTTTTCTCTCGAATATCTCTGGCAGTAGAGGATCTGAGGAGGAGCTTCTCAGATCGAGACTGGCCCACGAACCTCGAGGAGTCAGTGTCTCGTTGCATGATGACGATGACGAGATAGAAGCCACCGATTGACGTCCGCTTGACGGTTGAGATTCGAACTGAAGTATTTATGTCGGTTAGTGATATCTCAAAAGACTATTAAATGTTGTTAATTTAACTATGATTGTATAGTAGAGTTGAGTATACTTTAGTGCACACCAAAACAAAATCTACATTGAAAATTAATCAGTAGGTATAATATATTTGTATATGTACAATAGACAACCACTTTAGTATGAAGAAACTTTGGGAAGAATATAACAGGTTCAATATCAGGTGGACAGCGAAAGGTGCTCAACATAGATACCATAAATTAATTAATGAAGCATTTTTGTAAGTTTAATGCATCCTAATGGTTAGCCTCTAATAGTAATAATAAATTAAGCCAACCTGTTGTGAGAGAGCCTCGTCATTAGTAGACAAGAAATCAGCATCAATCTCATAGAGGTGCCTCGGTCCAGTTTGAAGTTTCTCCAGCCGTTCAGCAAGCCTCTCCCTTCCACATGACGAGCCTGAGTACGCTCGGTACTTGTATTCCACCACTGAATAGTCAGATGTGTAACAACGGAGGCAATCACGCACGAACATTGGTGCTTTTGTTCTGTTGACATGTTTTAATTGGTTAATAATACTGCCTCAGTGACATTTTGCTGTTTTAGTTTTTATACATACCTGGGATCCTCGAAAATTTTAGTTTGCCCTGACACTAGATGGACTGTTAGTTACATTGGAATGCAGTGTCAGACATATATGCTAATGTGTTGTGGCATTTATAGAGTCAGTGATTGTTTATCATAGAGAAGAAAGCTATTTTTTGTGACTAATATGCCACTAAAAAACTTACAAGTCTTCATCAGGTAGAACATGGGTTACTGTTCGGATTCGTCTCGGTACATAGATGAGCTCCATGTCAACTGGTGGGTACGCGAGAGGATCTCTCGGTCCCATCAGCCGGTCGCACACCTCCTCGTAATCCGGTGGTTCGATCATGTCGCTCAGTGATATCTATATTCACAATAATTCAATTGTTTAATTTTATTAATGACTTATTAAATTATAGCTTCCTATACAGCAAGATGAAATTACTAACATCATTAAAAGATGAAAAGCTTAAAATCAAGGTTGACAAAATCATATTTGTTTTTAATGAAGCTTAGAATAAAATTAATTTGCATTTCTGACTTGTGAAACTGTCAAGGGTTTCATAGAATCAAAGTAACTGATAAATTTTATAATTGTTTTCTACTTTATCCAAAATAGTATAGTAGCACCTACACATGGGATATTATCTATTCCACATCTTAAAAATTCTTCAAACTCAAACAAATTTACCACCATTAAATAATAACAAAATTTATAAAAGACTAGCTGTATCTGTCCGCTTCGCTGGGTATTTAAAATTAACATTATTATTTCTCACCCCCACAAAGATTCTCATCATTAACGCCCCCGCAACTGGTGTAGGGAGTCCAACACTCATATAATTAGCCTATCCGTTAAGTGCATGTATTTTCTACATGGATCCCAAGTTTCAAGTCAATCGGATGCCTGGTTCAGTAGTTATAACAGAGCATCCGTAAAAACCACTGTAGATTTATATATTAGCATAGATAGCTAAATAGAAATTACAACAGGCACTCTTTTCACTAGCAGTGACATTTTCCAGATAACCAGTCTCAAAATGAAAGTCAACTCAAAGCTATAACATATTGCAGTATCTTGACATATTAACTAAATATACTTAATGGACAATCTTCAAAATCGTACACAATCTAATATTTATAATCTTCCAATTAGATTAGTTTTAGATATACAATATAAATAAAATAATATGTTAACGATATTTAAGGGCCATGGCTGACACATGCTAAGTTCCCAAATTGAAATCATTTACTATAGAGTTATAGTAAATGAATAGATAGTTACAGTGAAAAAATTTTTATATTTTTTAATTCCAACCAGTCTGATTCAAAAAGGTGCCTAAGAAATGTACAGGAAATTTAAATGTTGTGTTCTCTTTAGTCAAAGTTTAAAGTAGTATAGACAGTATAGAGTGCAGTAATAAAATAATTAACATATTTATTTAGATGAACCAAGCCTACAATTTGAAGTCAGTTTTTCTAATCAGATATATTGGGTCATCTGACCCCAACGAGGATTCACTTTACTTGGAACTAGAGATATATATTATTATATATATCAATATAAACATCTATATTTGTTTAAATGGATACATATATAGATTTAAACACTTCGCTAAAGAGCAAACAAACCTGATAAGCAATTCTGAGCATGCACTACATTTATGGAAGAACGGGAAGCTATGAATCATTCACCAATGGTTAGTAGACTACAACTTACTGAAGACGAGCAACCAGATAGAGTCCCGACCTTCGACTGGTTAGAATACACCTTACGGGCCTCCCCCACATTCCTATAAATAGGTGAAAATCAATTTCTAATATATATTTTTAACTGAACCCTTATGGCATGCATCGGTGCGTGCAGATACATTAGAACAAGGGCATTAAAATCATTTACCCGGAAGATTGTTGATATTTACGTCCCAGAGTCATTTAATATTTAAATGTGCGACCGACTCGTTGTAATTTGGTGTTATAACAATTATTGATTTCTTGATTAACCGTTGAAAAACAAGAAATACAATTTTTTGTTTACTAAATTTGTTATTTTTGACAGAATAAATGACCTGCTGTCGCTGTCAAATAGATCGATTGAAAATATCGATTTTGTCATGACGCATTCAGATTAAACGTTTTACAAATAGAATGCTGAAATAATAACCACGGCTACTACAATATATTCGAAGCCCCGAAAATTATAAAATGTATTAAAGACGTAACATTAAACTTCCAGAATAATTTTAATAAAGTTTTAATTGACATAATCGATATGTCATAGTCAATTTACCCATTCCATCATTAGGCTCCATTTGTATGTTTAAACCAACATTTTGTTCCAACGTGAGGAACAGGGAAGCATGAAAAATCTGTGAAGTATCTGGCATCTTTCAGAAACGGTCTAATACAATGCAAAATATACTGTGTAGTTCATATAAAATTTTGCGTTAAATAAAGCGTTAATAGACGTTTTATCTCACCATAAAATTTAAACAAACGTTTAATACAAACACGTGTGAAAGTAAGTCACGAGAATCACGGAAACGACGCATTTGCGTTTTAATCCATTTTTAAAGAGCACGTTTTTAGATAATAATATAATAGGATTAGCGAGTCGCATAGCAAAGGCTTCGTAGGCACGAGACCCATCAGCCTTTATGAATACGCATCCAACAAACAGTGAATTTTAGTTAAATTGTCCAATATTGTCCATAATTTATTAATCTTATGAGAAAAAAAGACGAATAAAATGTGATATTTTTCTTTTTGGTACTTGGTCAGGCGAACAAACAAAGAGTCTGGATCTAAATGGATGTAGGAGTATACAATCAAAACAAAATGTTGTTTATTTCGAGACTTTCTGTTACAATTTCAAATCTGTTAATCGAATCTTAAAACAGACATTCCTGACCTGACCTTTGGGGCACAATCAGACAGGAGAACGGAGGACAGTCATGAGGCTCACAAACACGTGCTCATCACACTCACACAACCACATGACATTAATAAATAGTGCACAATGATTTATGTTTTATTATTTGTTTATGACCAGTGTGCTTAGTGCGAGTTTTTTAAGGTTCTCGATAGCGTAAAAGTTAGCTCTTATTTGTATGGAATGGGATCGTTTGTATACGTTTGCCGCTTGGGGCGCTGTTCCAATTGCATACAAAATTGGCTTAACTTTTATGCTCTCGAGAACGTTATGAAACTCGCACTAAGCACACAGAGGACCGTACAAAATAGTCCGACAAGAAATTCATCAGAAGAAACGGGTATGCGACCGCAGCCACCTCAACCAAATACTTATCTAATGTCCCTTCTTATTATAAACAATACTTTCACATTAAATTCTTATTTAAAAAAAATCCCTTCATATTTAATTAGCGGTGGTACAGCGTGCTGTGAAGCCATATTGAGTTTCGGTTTGAAAAGCCGGTGATAATTCATTTGAGACTTAGATCTTAAGCCTGAACGTGGCTGCGCTCATAATAAAATCTCGGCACTACTATTAACAAACTGGGCAAATATTTATCCGACATGACACCAGGTCCTTTGTATCATTACTTCAATTCTTTTTTAAAATTTTTATTGCTTATATGGGTGGACGAGCTCACAGCCCACCTAGTGTTAAGTGAGATATGAGTTCTAACGTCTCAGTATAGTTACAATAGCTGCCCCGCCCTTCAAACCGAAACGCATTACTGCTTCACGGCTTCACGGCTGAATAGGCAGGGTGGTGATAACTACGCGTAATGACACAAAATATTTTTTTGAGGGTGTGATTTTTATTACACGACTAGCTGACCCGGCAGACTCCGTAGTACCCCAATCGATAAATAAAAGACACATCAAGGGGACACATCAAAGGAAAAACAAAATTGTTTGTTTTTTTTTAAATTCCGAACTTTTTTATATTTTTTCACCTTTTAAACCTTTTATGGACTTCCACGAATAATTCAAGACCAAAATTAGCCAAATCGGTCAAGCCGTTCTCGAGTTTTAGCGAGCCTAACGAACAGCAATTCATTTTTATATATATAGATGTTATTCCTTCACCGTGGAAGTCAATCGTGAACATTTGTTAAGTACGTATTTCATTAGAAAAATTGGTACCCGCCTGCGGGATTCGAACACCGGTGCATCGCTCAACACGAATGCACCGGACGTCTTATCCTTTAGGCCACGACGACTTCATCTTTTTTTTTTTTTTTTTTTTTTTTTTATGATTGAAAGTTTACTGGTGGCCCGAAGGCCTTTCCAGTTTCACCAGGACAGGTGGGCGAGCAAAGGCTCAGCCAAGAGGGGTGGGATTTGCTAACAACTGCCCGAGCGCCTCCGAAGGAGACCTAACAACTCAAGAGCAATTGTTTCGCGAATGAATCTACTACCGGATCGGAATCGCGACCCGCTGAGAAGATCCGGCGAGAAACTCAGCGGGCTGATGCATGGGTTAGGTTGCACGTCGACCTCTTTGTCGAGTTCGACGAGTACGGTTACCGGGGTCCCTAAGCCTGCCCCTAGTATTAGAGCTGAAGGCATCTAATGCAAAGGTTATTGGATCTGATGGATCCGTAAGGACGTGTCTAGGGCGTCGACGGTGACTGGCTCCTGCATGATCAGGATTCGGGGAGTAGTCAGCGGCGGCAACGATAAGGCGATTATCATGACGCATAGCCTTATCGAAGTATCGTTCCGACGCTGACTTCATGTATTTCCGAATTGATTCGAGGCCCAGGTCGTCGTGTAGGTCAACGTTCCTCACGAACCACGGAGCCCCGACAGCTAACCTGCAAAAGCGGGATTGTAGGGATTGGAGGGTGTCTATGTGTGTGCGGGCCGCGTGAGCGAACACCACACTCGCGTAAGTCATGACGGGCCTTATGCAAGTTTTGTAAAGTGTCACCTTGTTCCGAAGGGACATTTTACTCCGCTTACAGATCATGGGGTAGAGTCTACCGAGAATAAACGCGGCACGGTCACGGACTGATTTTATATGCGGGCGGAATGTCATCGATGCATCCAGGGTAACGCCCAGGTACTTGACCTTCCTGGCCCAGGGTATGGGTTGTCTAAAGAGAGTAATCGGGGGTGTGAGATTCCTCCTCCTAATCCGGGAGGAAATCCGTGTGGAGCTTCCCCTCTGAAATAGCACCGCAGTACTTTTCGCTGGGTTGATGTCTATGCGCCATTTTCGGAACCACTGTCCTAGGGCTAGGGCTGCGCTCTGAAGCTTCTTCGCGATTAGGGACTTATTTCTACTAGAATAGTAAACAGTCGTGTCGTCGGCGAATAAAGCTAAATGGGTCGGCGGCGACCGGGGAATATCGTTGACGAATAAGCTAAATAGGAGGGGTGAGAGGACAGAGCC
Source organism: Bombyx mandarina (assembly GCF_030267445.1). NCBI lineage: Eukaryota > Metazoa > Arthropoda > Insecta > Lepidoptera > Bombycidae > Bombyx > Bombyx mandarina. The sequence goes on from NC_143211.1 coordinate 1,387,880, forward strand.
TTGCGGGACTCCAGCTGTGAGAGGTCGTGGGGAGGAGCGGGTTCCCTCGACTCGATATCGAAAAGAGCGGTTCGACAAGAAGTCCCGTATGATGAGCACGAGACTATCCGGCACGCCCATGTTGAATAGTTTGAAAATCAAACCATTGTGCCAGACTTTGTCGAACGCTTTTGCGACGTCGAAGAAGAGAGCTCCCGTGTATAACGGTTTTGGTCGATTAAGCCCCACAAGAATGTGCTCCGTGAGGCGGTGCACCTGTTGAACGCATGAGTGATTTGTACGGAATCCGAATTGTTCATCGATAAGAATGCCCTTGGATGAGACGAAGTCTCTGAGGCGTTTGTAGAGCAGACGCTCATACAGTTTGCCTAGAGACATGAGGAGACTAATCGGGCGGTAGCTCGTCGGATGATTTTTTGGTTTACCGGGTTTATGTATGCCGATAACGTCCGCTTCTTTCCACACCGCGGGAAAGATACAGTTCGCCATAGCGGCATTGAAAATAGATGCCAACATCACGATGAGTTGGACGGGTAGAAGTTTAATAACGCGGTTAGATATACAGTCGGAACCGGGAGCCTTGCGAGGACGTAGGTCTTTGATCAAGTCTTTAAATTCTATCGGGGTGACAGGTGGTAACGCATCCGATGGTGGCAAGGAGGCTCTGCGTTCTACCTCACTGTCTACTAATTCTACATGAACAGGGTCCACGGATTGAGTGCTGGGCGTGCACTGGGTTTGCAATGTATCGGCCAGCAGCTCTGCTTTTTCGTCATCATCGAACGCCGCGAGTCGGCCTGAGGGGCCTACGAGGGGGGGCATAGTTACTACCGTATCCGATTTGAGAGTACGAGCTAAGCGGTAGTAAGACCTTTGGGAGGGCGCGAGTCCTTCTAAGAAATCAGACCATCTGGCATCTCGGACTTCGGCGATGCGAGACTTTACGTCGCGTTGTAGGGCACGCATTCGAATACGATTTTCCGCGGTAGGATACCTGTCGTAGGCGCGTATCGAGGCGTTCTTAGCTCTAAGGAGTTCCCTAATATCGTCGGACAATTTGAAGCGGTGAAGGAAGTCCTCCGCTACAACTTGTTTCGATGACCTATCTAATGTCGAGGTGATGTGTGACGTTAAGATGTCTATGGCTTCAGCGGTATCCTGAGGAGACGGGATAGAGTCCGGGTTAAACGGGAGCGATGGTGGATCAGATTCAGCCAGGCTGATGCCCAGCGTGTGCCAATCCACCACAGTCCTCGTGACGGGAACGGAATCGGGAGCGCGACCGAGCTTCATAACGACGGGACGGTGGTCTGAATCTAACTCTGAAACTACTTCGATCGAGTGTAAGCGCAGAGTTACGTTTTTTAATAACGCTATGTCGAGTATATCCGGGCGATGCGCGATATTTAGCGGGTAGTGAGTCGGGGTTAGCGGAGCGACGATATCGAAGGCGAGATCATCGACTAACGCGTCAAGCCGCCTGCCATTCGGGGTTGTGGTGTGTGAGTTCCACCTGATGTGTTTACAATTTAGGTCGCCCGCCAGAATGACAGAGCTCCCCATACCGAGCAGCGCCTCGATATCACTGCTTAGAACGATCTTATCCGGTGGAAGATAAACGGACGCGATAACGATCGGCGCGTGTCCCGTCAGTGAGATTCGGCACACTGATGCTTCGATATTAGCGAGCGCGGGAGGATCGAGCGGAACGCAATGCAGGGCTCTTCTATAGTAAATGACGGTACCACCACCACGGGCAGAGAGCCTGTCGTTCCTGACCATGTTATAGTTCGCGATTTTAGGGTCACGGCGCGCGGGCTTAAGTAGGGTCTCCTGCACTAAAAAGATATCAATTTGGTGGTCACGCAAAAAGTCAGAAACCTGATCACGTTGATTTGCGAGACCGTAAGCGTTAAAAAATCCTATCGTTACGGATAGGGGCTTTATTCTACTTATATACGCCATTGATTACCGGCGGAGTGAGGGGAGGACGTACGTATTTAATGACGCGTATACGTCGGCGTATTCCTGCACAACGGCGATAAAGTGTTGTGCAGTGGAGGCAGCGCGAATGGCGTCGCCCAAAGCGTTAACGCGCTCAAAGTTGATCGACTGAAAGAAGTCGATCGCTAAAGCGAGATTATCGGACGCGGTCGGAGGGCAAGTCGCGGGAGAGGGACGAGTCGCGGGGGCGGGACGAATCGCGGAGGAGGGAGTTGTAGCCGTGTTCGTGTACGGCAGCGGTTTTGCCCAGGCCGAGACACTGGGCACCGCCGCCGGAACGAACGCTGGCTTAGCCTGCGACGCAGAGGGTGCCGAGGCTTTGATGTCTGGGCCGGAAACTCGGAGGCGGTTTTGGCGGGCGACGCGGCGATTTATTTTAGGGGCTCGGGGGCAACCACGGTAATTCGCGGGGTGACCCTGTGTTCGACACAGGACGCAGCTAGGCGGTTCCGTCGCGATTTTTTGGTCGCGAGCGCAGAGGGCCGTGGCGTGATCGCCCAAACACTTAACACATCGGGGGCGTGCGTGACAGTTACGGGAAGAGTGCCCGTACAATTGACAGTTATGGCACTGGCTAGGAGTGCCTTTTTTATGGGGGGCTTCGACAGCGATACCAGAGAGCCTACAGACGGTCTGTGTGTTAAAGATTTTCTTACCCTCGGGGGTAGGCTGGAGAGCGACTAGAACCATATTATATGGCTCCCTACCGCGACCGGTGTGCATACGGTGCACAGAATTCACTGGTAGGCCTTGTTCTAACAGGTCGGCTTTTACGAGCTCTACATCTAACTCTTTAGGGATTCCGCGTATTACAACGCGGAGTTCGCGCTCCTCCTGGAGCGTATACGTATGGAAACTTATACGCTCCTTACGGAGGTAAGAAGAGAGGGCCCTATGGTCGTCGGGTGTTTGAACCTTAATTTGAATGCCGTTCGCGAGGTTACGGGCATTCGTGAAATTTATATTTTTGGCCTTAAGGGCCAGGCAAACTCGATCCCAAGCTGCCTTCTCCTGAAGGATAACCGGGGGAGGGGTCTGGGTTTTATTTTGTGCCACCGGACGCGGCGACGGAGTGGCACGGGCTGGGGGCGCAACGGGAGTCTGAGGGCGGGGGCGCGACGCGTTCACGGCTTTGCTAATTTTAGCGGCCGCGGGAGCTCGAGACTCCGCGGCACGCTTCTTACCCTTCTGTACCAGGGTGAATCCATCCGTCGATGAGGCGGGGGCGAGGTCGACCTCCATGTCCGAGTCAGAGTCGGAGCACGAGGAGGCGGGTGCAGGCGACCTACGAGCAAGTGTAGGTGTTTTAGAGGGCGCGACGGAGGCCGCGGATGATCGCTCAGCTGAAACGATGGTCACGGCGGACGACGCAGCAGCTTTTCTCGCCAGTATAGGCGACACGGGAGCGGCAGGCACGACAGAGGCTGCGGTGCTCAATGCAGAAGCTCTGCACGCAGGTACAGGCGACGCAGGAGCAGCGAGCGCGGCGCAGTCCTCGAGAGGGCTCGCAGTGTGATTGGCCTTGAAGGCCAAAAACTCCGAGGCGAGCTGTGGGTGGCGAAGTCGGAGGAATTCCGCGAATACAGCGTCCATGATCGCTGAGTACCCAGGTGGGGCGGCCCCGGGTCTTGAAAACACTCGCCTTGCGGCGAGGCCCCAACTTCTCGGACCTGAGCGGTTCTATTGAACACAGGTGGCAATGCGGCGCGATTACTACAGGACAAAGAAAAAGCACAACAAAACAGAAATTACGAAAAGAAACAAAACAAATAAATACTTGCAGGAAACCACTTTGTCGGCAGATGTACCACGAACACAGAAACAACAAAAGGAAACAAAACAAATAAAAACTTCCAGAAAGAGCACTTAGTCGGCAGATGTACCACGAACACAGGCCGCGCGAACAATGGCCGGGCTAACAAAAGCCGGGCGAACAAAGACCGGGCGATCGAGTGGACGATGAGCACGTCCGCACGTGACGGGTGCCTCTATCGGAATGACTTCATCTCCAAACATTCCATGAATATGAACATCTTTTTCTTCAAAGACTCTATGAATATGTTTGGTAACAGTGTAAGAAGATGAGCGTTTATACAGAACTCTAGTCTAGATATCCATACAGGTTATTTGTGCAGATATCACGGATATGTAACAAATTGGTGTTTTTATTGAACTAGTTTACGACGCCCCTAGTGTTTATTAGTGGAAGCCTATGGACATTGCAAAATAAATAGCGCCACCAACATGAATTTTTATTTATTCATTTTTAATATATCTCTTTGACACCCTTCAAATGGGAACGCATGATTGCCCACCAATAATAGACAGGACGGTGATACCAACTGTTTTTGTTTTGTTTGTAAGTGGTTACCGTCGCCCATGGACTTCAGTAATAGCAGGGGCAGAGGCAAGCCACTATACCGAACCAACCGAACTATACCACTACTTGGACTGAAGCTGAAATTTACAAATGTTCCTTGTTTGGTTTTTGTTACATAATGCTATTTCTACATCAGTATATATCAGGCGCACTTAATTCAACAGAAAATTTATACGATTTTTCCGTGTTGGGAACTAAATCGAAGGCTCGATGAGGCAGGCTACTGAATAATATCCATTCTTGCTCGGTTTTTTTTTATCCTACCTATGCTGATGGTTTTGAGAGACCATTTCGGCGTAACCCTAACAAGTAGGTGAGCTCACAGTACTCAAACCTGACGTCGTTGCTAACACTAACCCTAGCAAGAGCAGTGCTTCGCAGAATCTACCACCGGATTGGAAACGCGATCCACTGGGAAGATCCGGCGAGAAACTCAGTGGGCTGCATCTGTAGGGTAATTTACTCGCCGAGCCCTTCGTCGCAAGCGACGGGTTCGACGAAAATGATGACCGGTGCTTGAGGTACCTAAAAGCACCGTGAGTGGATCGCTTGTTCGGTGGTATCTTTTAGTGGTATAATTATATTTTCATGAAAGCAGTAAGTAAGTAGAACATCCAATATTCTCTCTTTTGGGAACAATTAAATTAAGATTACTTTGCAACTAGAATTCACTATTCTTTAACTATGTGGTCTATATATGCATCAATATTTACCTAAAGCTTTAAGCTAACCTTTAAGTTTAAATCTACCACGAATATTCATAGCGGCAAGCCCAAAAGACCCCTGTCAAAACTTTTTGGTATAAATTAAAGTAATGCTGCGAATTAAATCGATACATAGATTTACAGCTACATGCTACAGCTACATGCTGTGTTCGGGCTTTTTGAGGAGCTGCAAATTACGTAGCGGCTGTGTTATTGGAAACTTTAAGTGGATTAAAATCTGCTCTCGTCCAGGGCGCCCCGCCCTCGGTCAGTCGGCCGCCCTTAGCAGTCGCGACCGAGACGCGAGTTCCTGCGGCCGTCGGAGCAGCTGACGCCGTATCTAAAAGTCGACATATTTTTCTTAAAAGACTATTTAGATATTCAAATTATTAGAAAAAAAAAACGATTTGAAAAACAGTTCTTTTTTTTGTCAATATAAAATCCTGTGCTTTCTTTAATCGGAAAAACAGTGCAACAGGTGACCGATACAACGAAACTGGACATGATTTTGTACGAGGTAATTTCTAGTAAATTTTTTTGTAGTAAATTAATATTTTTTAATTATTAATGTGTTAGCGTTTTGAGTGCCTACATTGGTCCACCGTCCTGCATATTTCTGCCGTCAAGCAGTAACCTGTTCCGGCATGAATTGAAGGAGTGGTGGGACAGTCATTGCAATGATACATTTGAGACTTATTCATGTCTCAAGGAGTTTTGCGATACGGTGTTATGTCAATGGGCTCCGATAAAGACTTCTACAGGTTCCAGGCTAATCTTCCAATCTAGTGCAATAAAAGAACTACTTGTTACACGATAAGCATAAATAATTTAATTAGCAGTAAAATCGAGTTACATTGTAACCGACAGAAGACGGCCTAACTAGAGAAAAGTTGCATGTAGTAACTATGTATTAATCTGTGGTTATGTTCTCACCTTGCGTATGTGAGCAATTTAAAGAGCATAGTCAAGCCGCTGAATAAAAACAAAGTTAAAAAAAAAAAAAAAAAAAAATTGTTTCAATTTTCAAACGCCTCAGAAGAAGCGTCGAAACATTATTTATGAGGCTCCATTGCAAATTGTCTTCACATTGCTCGGTTATCACAAAAATGCGTGTTTATCTATTAGTAGCTATAATCTCTAATTACCTTACGAGTAGCAAGTTATAGTTGGTTCCAGGCGGTCATATACTTTCTTTACTAACTACGCAAACTTGTAAACCTATATTTCTACCTTAAATATATATTATTAAACGAATATAAATTATGTTAGGTTAAAGAAATAAATTTCTTTAGGCTAAGACGAATACTGAAAAAAGAATGCTTTCAGTAATTTAACGCAAGTGAAAGATGTCACAATTCATCGGATGTTTAGCTATTCATGGAAATAATAGATATTCATGCTGTCGTCCAATTGGAAACGGAATACAGAAGTAACTCCAATGGAAATGCTGCTTTGCGTCAAAATAAACGGCTTTTTTGCTTTGTATATTTATGGCAAAACGCCATGGCCTTTGACATTCAAACGTTATCGATTTGACCTATATGTAGTGGTAAATATGCATTAGGTGCAATTTGCACCATTTTCCCGCCCACTCCGGATTACGATCCAATACATTGAAGCCTGGCCAGTACCTAATCCAGCTAGCTACTGTTTCTGCAGGCTCATGATGTTTAACGGCTTACAACTTTACTGTCCCGATTTAAACCAGCATTTTTATAGTTTCATCCTACAATCGAATAGTCTTACGTCATTTGTGACGTAATGATAAGTTTACCAAAAGTATACTGAAGTTTTTTTTATTTTTATTGCTTAGATGCATGAACGAGCTCACAGCCCACCTGGTGTTAAGTGGTTACTGAAGCCCACAGACATCCACAACGTAAATACGCCACCCACCTTGAGATATTAGTTCTAAGGTCTCAGTATAGTTACAACGGCTGCCCCACCCTTCAAACCGAAACGCATTACTGCTTCATGGCAGAAACAAGCAGGTTGCACTGTTAGCGCAACAGTGGTCGAAGACTTTATAAGACTTCAATTATCTTTTTGTTATTCTTAGTAAATTTAACAAATAGTCGTTGTGATTTAGATAATCAAAGTATAATTTCTATTACGTTTACAAAAAACTGCAAGAATTCGATTATTTCGTTTTTACAAGCCCTTTTTTGCGTCGATCAGAAAAGCTTAAAGATCTATGTTCGTATTTATTATTCGGGTAAATTTAATACTGTTTTTAGGTATCTCAGAACGAAATGCCTAAAATAGCTCAGTGTGCTTAGTGCGAATTCTTTAACGTTCTCGATAGTGTAAAAGTTAACCCAATTTTGTATGCAGTTGGAACAGCGCCCCTAGCGGCAAACGTACGCAAACGATCCCATTTCATACAAATATGAGCTAACTTTTACGCTGTCGAGAACGTTATAAAACTCGCACTAAGCACACTGTTCATAAGTTGTATTCACTTTGCTTAGCCATTGTTCCGTACCTAGCTTTCCGTACCCAGCTGCCGTATCTTCAAAATGGAACGGGTATACTTTTCGGCAAAAATAATTGGGACGGTGGCATCACGCTTTGCGGGCTTCCGATAAAACAAGAAATTAGTGCTGTTTTTATAGTATTTGTCAGCTGGTATTTGTGAGCGGAAGCTTACTTACTCGCTCTGTAGTCGTAATCTAGGATAATCTAGTAAATATAATCTGGTACAGACTAGTCGTCGTGTAATCTAGTATAACCCCTCGAGTATATATATGGATGGATACGATGGGTAAAATAGATCTCGGTCCACTGTAATAGGTGTAGAATTGCCATATGCCATATTGTCTATAGAAATCGTAACGTGAGAGTCGCTTCTCACTGAAATGAGCTCGAAGCATAAAATAATGTAATAGAGAGGATATTGATAATTACCTGTGAGCACACAGTACGTTCTATCAATAATAACGAAACTAATTTCGTATAAAAACAAAAACAATGAACTCATCTTTTTCGAATTCGGTAAAAGTAATAACAACTTCGACAGATATGTCAATTTTCCGCCAAAAAGTTGTCATTGGAACGTTTCAAACGTATCAATCTACATCGGGTTGACATTTCGGCTGTAGACATATTGAAAGCGATAGTAAAGTACGAAGTAAATGTTACGACCTCAGCCTGACGTGCAAGTTACAAGACATACAGATTTTTCTTCATTTCTTTTATTGGCTAACGACTTTACTGACAACCCTTTAAGGGACCATTGGAGGAAAATATACTTCACAATGTAAATACCACCACACATATCTAGGGCCTTGAGATGTGAGGCGGAAGTCTCTAAAAATATGGCTTTCTTATTGGGACTTCATAACATAATTGCGGAGAATGTTGGTACCGGCCTATGTGAAATATATTTCATATTTATTTATTGAGCATATGGTTGAACGGGCTCATGGTCTAGCTGATGTACAGAGGTGACTAGCGGCCATAGACATCGTAACGTGGATGCGGCCTCCTATTTTGAGTCATAAGGCTGAAGTCACAATTCTATTACAAATAGGAGACCATGAAAGTTCGAAATTGGTCGAAGCTCAAGGTAATGTACAACTGAATGAAGGCTTTTTGGTATTGTAAATAAAGAGTAAAGTGGAACATCAAAATCTTACGTCCTAATAAAAAAAATCTAGAAATAGAAAAGATCTCTTCGACTATCGGATGAACAAGAATTACGCAATGAAAGAGAGTACGTGGACCAATATTAAATGTTCGATGGTCTGCTAAAGTATCTTTCCTGTTAAAATCTAGATCTAACTATCATGTGGCCTTAATGTGTTCTTAGGAGTCTAATAGTTTCCCCTAACATAAACGTTTAGGAAAATTAACAAAACATTGTTAAGCCGGTAAGAGTAGCGCCATCTATCGCCGAATACCCGAACAAATATCGAAGGATCTAGAGGGGTCGAGAAGTACAAACGCCATCTATTGTCAGAAAGCGGAAACACACACATCGAATATACTAGACTTGTGAGGAATGTTCTCGACAATTCTAGGGATGTCGTATCGGCTATTAAGGCGTTGCGGGGATGGCACGCAGTCAATTAGTAATCGGAACTACTCGAAGTGAAACAGCGAACGGATCACCTGAAGCGAAGGGGAAGCAGCGAATTGAAAATTTTAAAGTGTTCTAAGTGATAATTACAATTTTAATTTATACCTCGGTAGAATTTTTATTTATCCCTAACCTCAACGCGTAACAATATTTTGGATTGTTCGACTCTACCAATTGTATACTTTATTCTTATTATTAAACGTCAACAAGGAGCAGATACGTTAAATTCCGAACTCGTGCTACAAACGAATGCTTCAAAAGAAGTATAACAGAGCAGATCTGCAACCTTTCGCTCATCGCTTACACTGCATCGCGATGACGAACAACGGCAGTGAATGCCGAAAATCTACCATATTTCATGGCCTGAAAGCTTAAAATAGCATATCCTTATAAGATGAAGGTGTGAGGTGGTACGGGCCGAGCGACGCGCGCAGCATCAAGAAGCGTAGAGATGTGATTTGGTAAAAATATCGATGTTTTTAATTTGTAATTTTTATCCTCAAAACATGATCTACAGACAGACAGTTTATGCCTTCAAAATCAAAATCGGATTTGGATACAGAGACTTTTGTATCTAGCAATGAAATTGAAAACGTGATAAGATATTGGTTGAAATTTTAACAAGATCATGGCATACAAAATCAGTGGCTAATAGTGTTCATATATATCGCCCCATGATATTCCCTAGATGAAGATATGAGGTCGGATTTTCAATTATACAACGTCTATCCTCCCTTCAAATAGGCAAAGGCAACTCGCCTTTACATTAAAAAAATATAGCAAAATATGAAAAATCAACATCAAACTCATTAAGGTCGATAGCGATACAGGAACCCGGTGTGCCCCGCCCTACGCCGCTCAGTACTTGACATAACGATGGGCAGATTGGCACGGCCGCATTTGCGCGGCTGAAACCCACAAAAAGCCCCCAGCAAAACTAATAATCGCGTTAAAATCGTTTCAAATAATATGTGATAAGCAGTGTTTTTATGATGGGCGTGGATAGTTTGGCTGAACGAGCGACTGTGAGTATTTATCGTGTCCCGTACTGCATCAATGTGACGTCTGTGTATGCCTTAGTGAACCTAGATTACGAAGAGGGGCTTTACGATCTATTTATCTGTTTAAGATACGAGCTAAGCACTGTTTAATGTGTTTTTAATGAGTTCTACGGTACGAGGCTTTATGTTTCATAACATTCAGGACGGAAGGAAGTTATAGGACTACAATTTGTTTTGAAGTTATGTCGGTATTTTTTGTGTGAACATCAAGGATGTCTCAATCATTCACGAGTTTGCTGTATGGGCAGGTGAGATCACGCCTTACCTGATATAAAGCTGTAATATGAGCACACATCTGCAAAACGTACATATTATTCTGTAGATCCCGCGATTCATAGCAATTCATGAGTTGATCAGTTGAGGAAAAAAAATGTAAGCTCTGTGTGTACCAATAATTAGTGAATACCACGAAATATCTCATTCCTTTATGACAATATGTTAAAGAAATAATTAAATAAATACCAGCCCTCGATGTGAGCTCGAGAAACTATGTGTATTAACGTATTACCTTCCCTTACTACAGTAGCAGGTAAGACCTGTGCAATACAGGCCACAATGCATACAAACATTCATCGTTTGTGGGCACTCGATTCGATTGATCGATAGATTATCTCTTTGAAATTGGAGCTTATCCCCGGATTATATTCGGCGATAGCTCTGAAAACAAATTAACAACCGATAGGCACGTATCGAACTACAATATTGGTTTTTATTCTGTTTATATTTTTGTATAAGCTGCATATATAAGTTGTTTTTTCTGCGTAGACGAATTGAAAGCCCAATCGGCATTAAATTAACACCATCGCCTATATAATGTGACATTGAGCAATAAAAATCATAATTAAAACTATTTATGTGAAGAATTTTGTGTTTTTTTTATTGTCTTTTTATTATTAGAGACGTTTCGAAGACTTTAAAGTGTTCGTGGCCATGGATAACTAATTTGTTATACGTAAACATTTGAAAAATCATAGCAAAAAAAAGGAAAGAGAGAGAGAGAGAGAGAGACCGAGAGAATGAAAAAAAAGATGAGATAAAACTATAAATTGTATTGTAATACTGACACCGATCGAAACTCTTCTTGGCTCAATGTATGAATGACTATTCCAGGTAACAAGCCCGGATTTTAGTTCATTGCGTAGGTGATGATGGCAACGCCTGTTATAATACTTAGAAAATTTTGCACTCGTCCCAGGACATCAGTCCCAGTAGTGTCGCATCATTCGAACCAAATACAGCAGGAGTCTTGCTTGTTACACCACGTCCGCTCCAAAAATAGGTGTGGTCGTTCAATATAGTATGAATAATCATTGGAATATCAACAACAAGCTCACCGCTTGTTATTATAGTTTATATAAATGTACATAGTTTGATTATTGATATCTGGCTCCATAGAGAAGAGGGCCGTTCGGATTGTCGATACTCCTGTTTTCACGGATTCCTACCTACCTACGGTCTTACCTAAGGATCTACGGAGGGACTTTGGTTCTCTCTGTGTTTTGTATCATGGCGAGTGCTCTGAGGAATTGTTGAAGATGATACCTCCATCTCCTTTTTAGTTCCGCACCGCCAATGAAGCAGAGTTCATCCACACTATCTGGAATCGTTGCGTTCATCGACATTGCGTTTCCAGGTTTTTTGCAATGAACTATCCGGCTCCGTAATGAACTACCCTTCATGATATTTCCCGAGTGCTTCATGTATTTCAAAACCAAGCTTGTGGAGAGTTTCAGTGGTAGGCAGAGAGTTCGATGTTCCTTTGACATTGTAGACGCTCACTCTCTCTACGATCTGTCTACAAATGTCATAAAAAATCCCTGTCTCATCTTCATAAAGACAGTGAAAATGTGGGGGGAATAACGACAAAGGGAAGATTTTCCACCGACCGAGTGATATTTCTCGGTAGGCCAACGGTAAAATTGTTTTTTTTTATGTTTGAGAGATTACTGGTGGCCCGGAGGACTTTCCAGTTTTACCAGGGCAGGTGGGTGAGCGAGGGCTCAGCCAGGAAGGGTGGGATTTACTAAAAGCTACCCGAGCGCCTCCAAAGGAGACCTAACAACTAAAGAGTAGTTGCTTCGCGAATGAAACTACTACCGACAAAAAAGAAAAGTCCCATTATAAAGTAAAAAATAAAAAACAGATTATTACTGGTGGTAGGTCCTCATGTGAGTCCGCACGGGTACGTACCACTACCCCGTCTTTTTCTGCCGTGTAGCCGTAATGCGTTTCGGCTTGAAGGCTGGGGCAGCCGTTGTAACTATACTGAGACCTTAGAACTTATATCTTAATGTGGGTGGCGCATTTACGTTGTAAACGTCTATGGGCTCCAGTAACCACTAAAACCGGGTGGGCTGTGAGCTCGTCCACCCATCTATGCAATAAATAAAAAAAAAAAGTAAAACACGCACTTAGAATAGGAGATGTGAAAAACCATACATCGTTCCAAAAATATCGTCATTGTTATTGTATTAAATACATAAAAATAGTTGCAAAGTTTATTGTACTTTTAATAATAATTATAATTTGCATCTCGTGCGAAGGCTCTGTCAGTTTGACTTATAGTGACAGAGAGACCGTACTAGTTTTGTTTCTTGGTTCGGTGTATTGGAGAAAAATCTTTCCTTTCTCAGTTTTATTTTAATTAAAATTCCACCTGAGATGTAACCTGTGGTATCTAATTGAACGTACCTAATCATATTCCTGCATCTTTTACTCCATCAACGTGTCTTATTGCGCATTGCTTTTTTTTTAGAAAGAATGCCAAAGAAATCCTTGAGGGCATAAAAGGGACCAAAATACATATTTAAAGCAGCTATAAATCCAATTTCAATAAAAAGAAACCAGGGCAACAAACAACAAAAGTTTATGAAAGAAAATATTGCCCGGCCCCTGGTCAGGCTCCGCCAAACTTGGAACTTTTATTTTTAGACGTGTCCCTCCCTGGAAAGGTCCTTTAGGATCAAGAGCTTTCTGTTGACGAATCTTCGTAGAAAAAAAAGGAACTTTCCCAACTTTCTCTCTGAATAAATATCGGATAACAGATAATTACCTAGTTCGAAGAAATCCAACCCTGATTCTGTTTTTTGAAGTAATTTGATATTAGCTCATCTTAAACAGACAAATAATTGGTACTTTAGATTTCGCCTTGATAAAGGTCTTGTTTGGTAAGACGAGTGGCTTACTGGTATTCAGTAAACCAGTAAATACATAGTAGTTCTACTGTTGTCTCAAATGCGGCAGGCAAATAAAAAGAATGTAAGTAATGTAGTAGGATTATACGTGAGATGCACGCGCGTTGCTGTCTAGTAAACATTGGATCCGTAAAAAAATAATTCCATAAAATCGTAAACTCCACAATTACCTATTTAAATTACGTAATTATAACAGTAGTGTTTTAAATCAATACTAAAAATGTTTGTGAAGTAATCAGTGACTAATAAGTGGATGAAAACCAGCCACCAGAGGTTCGTCCAAATCCTCTAAACTTGGATACTTTATACTAATAAAATGTAATTAAAAATTACATAAATATATACAAGAACAAATAAGAATAAAAGTTATCATGAAACAAAACTGGTAATGAAGTGAAATTCTAAATTTAGTGGTGAAATAGTCGTCGAAAAGCAAGCAAGCAGTGACATACATATGAAGTTGAATTGTTATTGTACCCACACTTAAATGTATTCATAAATTCTTAAAATTTTAAACTCCAACATTACTAATAATAATTTCAACGGATTAGCACAAGTCATATTAGCTAAGTGGTATCCGTCTTCGGCCGAGCTCGGAGATTGAAGTGCGCTGGTTCGAATCTGAGTCAACGTAACGTTTTTTGTTTTTTTTTTTTCTGGATTGAAGAAATATATTTAGTACAACACGTACGTCAGTGAGCTCAGAGATTAGATAGCGAAAACAAGCGAATGAGTTCGAATAAAATTAAATAATTGGAGATATTGAAGTGGATCGGAATTAGTGAATTAATAAAGAATTTAAAAAAGCGATAAAGTTACGATAGAGATCGAGATTGATCCAAAAAAGTGCAGCGAATACATAGCGACACAACCTAAAAACTAGTGGGTGAGAAGCCGCAACTCAACTCAATCTGCCATCTATCTAACATACCAACCTAACAGGAAGACAGATATACCAGTATTTTAAACAAAAATAACTATTCAATCGCTTTCAAATTATCATAGGAAAATATTGTATTGAGAAAAAAAAAAAAAAAAAAAAAAAAAAAAAAAAAAAAAAAAAAAAAAAAAAAAAAAGATGACGAATGAACAAATGGAATTATTATTCTCAAAATTCGATGCAAAGTTAGATGAAAAGCTTAATCAACAAACCCAAACATTAACAACAGCAGTTACTAAGAACGTTATGGAAGCAATTGATGAAAAGATGAAAATATTAATGGAAGAAAACCAAGAATTAAAATCTGAAGTATCAAGACTAAAACGCAAAATCAATACCTTGGAAAAAGAAAAGCGAAAAAGCAACCTGATTTTCTTTGGTGTTGATGAAAATGGGAAAAGAGAGACAGAACTAGTTGACTACATAAAAGGAATTATAGAAGAAGCGAAAGTGCATATAGACAGCCATGAAATAAACAACATCTATAGAATTGGAGCGCAAACCAGCGAAAATCGCCCTGTAGTAGTTACTTTCTCTACTATGTGGAAGAAACATCTCATATTAAAATCTAAATCAAACTTACCAACAGGCATTTATGTCAAAGAGGACTTCCCCAAGGATGTCCTTGAAGCCCGGAAAAAACTGCAGCCAAAAGTGGAGGAAGAATGGAAAAAGGGGAACATAGCTTTCATGAGAGGAGACCAACTCGTAATTAAAAAGCAGAAGGACAACCAGCGCGAAAAGAGGAAGAGAGACAAGACTATATCCCCCGAATTTCAAACAATGAAAAAACCGAATACTCATAATGAAACTGGAAACAAAACAAATAAAGCTAAAACTATTGGACAAAAAGAAATATTGAAACCAAACATTTTACAATACATGGGAAGAGATAGAACTACTTCCACTTCAACTTCAGGAAATTCAAAAAACTAATAAATACAAATATGCAACCTATAAAAATTACAAATAGAACCGGAATAACAGAACAAACTCAGAAAAAACATAATCCAAAACAACATTCACAAAAAACCTTCCCACCACGGTTGGTCGCCGAGGGAAGTACAGACCATAACCCTCCAGTCAAATACAGTAGAAAATTAAATAGAATCAATATTGCAACATTAAACACAAGAACTTTAAGAACCCAGGATACCCTTGCAGAACTGAATATGGCCATTCAAGACATAAAGTGGGACATACTCGGAATTAGCGAAATGAGAAGAGAAGGTGAAAACATACATGAATATCAAGACTACATATTGTTCAACAAAGGTGAAAAAGGAGGCAAAAGAGGAGTGCGATTCCTCATAAAAATGTCTTTGAAGAAACAAATACAAAGCATCTTTGGTATTTCCGACAGGATAGCAGTGCTCAATATCAACTTATCCAACTATACAAAGACTTGGACTATCATTCAAGCATACGCACCAACCGAGCAAGCTGCAGAATCGGAGATAGAGTCATTCTACGCCGATCTGGCAAAAGCCATCAGAAACTACACTAACAACCATATTATACTGATGGGGGATTTTAATGCTCAGATCGGGGAAAAACAATATGAGGAGGAGTATGTATTGGGCAAACATGGGCTTGGTAAAAGAAGCCCCAACGGTCAAAGGCTTGTAGAATTCTTGCTAGAACACAACTTAACTCTTTTGAACAGTGTATTCAAAAAAAAATACGAAGAATAAATGGACCTGGATTTCACCAGATGGCAGATACAAAAATGAAATAGATTATATAACAAGCAATTTCCCTAAGGCATTTTCAAACACAAGTGTGATCTCAAAACTCAATTTTAACACAGACCATCGTATGGTCAGAAGCACAATTGTAGCAGAACCACCAAAAAAGGCAAGGAAGTACACTACCACTTATAGTCCAACCCAAATCTCCACGGAAACTTTCCAAGTAATTGGCCAGTCGATAACAAATAACCTACAAGAGCTGACGTATGAAAATGAAGATGATATCATAGCAAACTATAGAAAACTGGAAAAACAACTTACTACCACTATCAATATTAACAAAAGCAAAAGCAAATACCCACTCAGCAACGAAACCATTCAACTCATAAAACGCAGGAAACTTTTACTAGATCAAGGAAAAAATAAAGAAAACATGCAACTAATTACAGAAATAAGCAAACAAATTAATAAATATATCAGAAGAGACCGCAAAAGTAAAAGACTAGAAGTGTTAGAGAGACAAATAATAAGAACAGGCGGTGTAAGAAAAGCTCTGAAAGAACTCAGGGAAACAGGAAAAGAGTGGATGCCTAAACTAAGGAAAAAAGAAGATATCATCACGAACAGGAAAGGTATACATGAACTGGCCACAGAATTTTACAAAGAATTATACTCAAACAAAGACGCATGTAAGCACCATATCACACAACCATCCAAGAGTAAAGTAACAAACAGCCTACCAGAGCAGGAACCAGATATTTTGGAAAGTGAAGTGGAAAAGGCAATAAAAAGCCAAAAAATGGAAAAAGCTCCTGGACCGGATAAAATAACAAACGAAATGTTGAGGGGGACTATGGATGAACTAGTACCAATACTAACTAAGATGTTCAACCGAATTCTGAAAAGTGGATATATACCAACACAATGGGAAACCTCATATATAATCCTACTATACAAGAAAGGCGCAAAGGATGACATTGGGAATTATCGGCCAATAAGCTTAATGTCGAATATGTACAAAATATTTGCAAAAATTATTTTGGGCAGGGTTAGCGCAAAATTAGACGAAAACCAACCAATGGAGCAAGCCGGGTTCAGACGGAATTTTTCAACAATGGACCACATCCATACACTCAAACAATTAATTGAGAAGTACAACGAATTCAACAAAACACTGTATGTGGCTTTTATAGATTATGCAAAGGCTTTTGATTGCATTAGTCATAAAGCAATGTGGGAAAGCCTAGGAAAGCAAGGTATACCAGAAACATATTTAGACATTATCAAAAATATATATGCAAACAGTAAAGCAAAAATCCAGTTAGAAACCCTGGGAAAAGAATTCCGAATCAAGCGAGGAGTCAGGCAGGGAGACCCAATGTCCCCAAAGTTGTTTTCAGCAGTGCTAGAGAACGTCTTTCGCAACCTTGACTGGGAACATCTAGGCCTCAACATAGACGGAAGGAAACTAAACCACTTAAGATTCGCGGACGATATAGTTCTGCTTGAAGAAAATCCAAAGGCACTCGAAAAGATGATCCAAGCTCTAAATACTGAAAGCTCCAAAGTGGGGTTAAAAATGAACATAACAAAAACGAAATTGATGACTAACTCAGAAATAAGGCCCATTGAAATTGATGGACAAAAAGTAGAATATGTTGACGAATATTGCTACTTGGGTCAGATCATCTCCCCTAAAGACCAAACAACCAAGGAAATAAATAAGAGGATTGCTAATGGGTGGAAAAAATACTGGTCTCTTAAGGAAGTTGTAAAAGCTAAAGAACACAATATGGCAACGAAGAGGAAAGTATTCAATACTTGTATTCTCCCATGCATCACATACGGCTGCGAAACATGGTCCCTTACAAAACACCATAGAGAAAAACTGGGAAAGTGCCAGAGAGGTATGGAACGAAGCATGACAGGAACAAGAAGACAAGATAGAGTTAGCAATGTGCAATTAAGAGAAAAAACAAAACTAACTGACATCCTGGAAAAAATAGACCTCCAAAAATGGAGATGGACCGGCCATATGTTGAGATCTAGACAAGAAAAGTGGAGTCAAATTATAACGAACTGGTATCCAAGAGATGGCAAGAGGTGTCGAGGACGTCAACAAATGCGATGGGAAAATGAGCTGAAACTTACCGCCGGACCCAAATGGAGAAGAGTTGCTCAAGATAGAAAACAATGGAGACTACTGGAGGAGGCCTTTGCCAGAAGGCACACTGAGTTGAGAGACATCTTATAAACAAACAAACCAAAAGATCCAATCACAAAGATAAATCTCACCCAGTTTAAAGGGCTAATTATTATTATTATAATGTTCGTCTCTTCTTCTTTTCCGAGAGTTCGCGCGCGCGCATCCCTCCGTCTGGGCGCGTGTTGTTAAACGCTAGTGCGTATCGCGATAAAATGACGCAAATTGTGAAATGTAATGCGTGCAATATAGTGATCGACGAAATGCTATCGTACATTCAAAATAAGGTGTCGGTGATAGATGAGGAAACGTTAGTGCGAATTTGTATAACGTCATTCTCAGCTGAGGAAATCAGTAAGTCGAAAACATTACTGTTTGATTCGGTGTCTGTGGGCAGGTTGAAAATTAAGCGCAAAAACAAGGGTAAAGAAGAACGAGATCTCGTGGACATTGTGAATGTATTTAAATCTATGGAACCTGATCTTTTCCCGATTTACGTTGCGAGAGATCTGGACAGATTACCACCCCTAGTTTATGACCATTTTGATTGTAGTAAGATATTAAAAGACTTACTAAAAGTTCAAACTGAAATTAACGATCTAAAGGCGACATATGTGACAAAAAATGAATTAAGCGATCTAAAAACTGAACTATTGTTATTGAAAAATAACTCGTTAACTCCTTCAGTATCGAATGTAAACACAAAGCGAGGGGGATGGATGTTGGATAGCGATCCTGTTGGACTCATTAATATGAGCAATTCTTCGTTATCTGAAACCAATAATATCAATATTGGGAATGAAAGTACCAAAATAGGATACGAAAATAATTCGAAACAGTGCAAAGATATTTCGTACAAAGGCACAATGAGGGTAGATACGAAACAAAACGAGTGTGAATCAGCTGTGTGTCAACGGTCGTTATTATCAAAACCGGTCAGCGATGGCGAACTACGTGTAGCGGGGATAAAGAGGCCTACACACACCAGTGAAACACCAGTGCCCGCGACGGCAACTGATCGTGGGCCGACAAATCAGCTGATCACAACACAATTAGTTAAAGGTAGCGAGCCATCAGATAATGATATTGATAACGGATGGCAGAGGGTATCTAAACGCCGAAAACCTATGAAATACAGATATATAGGCAAGGCAGGCAGTTGCAGAGATAACGAAGGAAAATTCAAAGCCGTGGACAAAAGAGTGGCCATTTTTATCACTAAAATACATAAAGATACAACAGAAAATGACATAATCGATTATGTGTACAGAAAAACACAAGAAACTATTATTTTAGAGAAAATCTCTTTTACATTCGAGAGTGACTATAAAGCTTATAAATTCCATGTTTTAGAACACAAATCGTCCATATTCCTAGATAGCAACCTATGGCCACAGGGTATTATATTTAGGAAATTTGTGAACTTCAAAGGGAAAAAACAAAAAAATACGAACGGTGACATTAACGCTGTGGTCGGTACTAATACATCTCAATAATGAATAGCAGCGGTTCTATTTATAATAAGTATAGTTAGTTTCAACTGCAAAGGAGTGAAACGATCTGTGGAACATGTAAGGCAGCTGTGTCGGACGTCGGATATAATCGCGTTACAAGAGACGTGGTTATTGCCGGACGATTTACAGTTTCTCAGTGCCATTGATAGCGAATATGGCTGCACCGGGACTTCGGCCGTAGACACTGCGGCCGGGATACTCAGGGGGCGTCCATACGGAGGAGTGGCGCTACTATGGAAGAAAAGTATCTTTCAAAATGTGTCGATAGTGCAGTGTGATAACGCGCGTGTGTGTGCTATAAAAGTAACAATAGATCAGAGATCGTTATTGGTGTTCAGTATTTACATGCCTACGGATAATGCAGTGAACCTAACGGAGTTCATGGATTGCCTCAGCCTGATGAGCGCTATTATTAGTAACGAAAATATCGAATCAGTGTATATACTCGGCGATATTAACGCCCATCCTAATGAACCTATCTACAGGGAGTTGGCATGTGTCTGTGGGGAATTAGGATGGACTTGTGCGGACGTTGAACTATTAGGTGTAAATTCAGACACGTATAGTTTTATTAGTGAGGCGAATGGGTCCAGACGTTGGCTGGACCACTGTGTAGTCACGAAGTCAGCTATGCAGACCATTGTCAATACGTATATACTGTATGATGTCTTGTGGTCTGACCACTTTCCAGTAGTAGCACAGTGTGATTTTAACACTATAAAACCGAAATTTAATAATGTTACTCAATTGTGTAGTACCGTGCGATGGGGGGACAGAAAACCTGAGCAAATTGAATTTTATCATAAGATATGTCATGATAAACTGAGACGGATAGATTTTCCTGGCATTCTAAGTGATTGTTGTGATTGTGTTTGTAGCAATGAAGTAGGAAACCTATGGAAATGAAACGTCAACCAAAATTTCGTGCCACTGTGACGTCATCTGGCCACAAAACATGGCGGCTTTAGTGCTGTACAAAAGATTTCAATGTTATCAGGTTTTATCGATAAACGTTCTTGGCTCATTTTATTTTAAATATTGTTGAGTATTATTTATTTGTAGAATTTATACTTTAATGGGAAGTAAGTAGGTATATTGTTATGTGCAAATATGATTGATTTAGATGGGTGAAATCTAAGACAAGTTCGTCCTTCCAATTTGCCAAGTAAACGATATGATGATTTTTAAAAGTTGCTACACTGATTTTATAAAGTTGTCGTTTGTCGCAAAACACAAAGATATGGCGTAGTTCAAAGCCATCAGCCCATTTCTAGCATGCTAAATGTTATCGTGTTTTGAGTACGTGTTTTTCTTAGACTATTACAATCTATTTTAATTGTTTTGCTGACTCTAAAGTCCGTAACATACTACCGCAGCGCACCCCAAGGACGGTGCGGCGCACCATTTGAATCACTTTCGCTTGAGAGTGATTCAAATTTTAAACTTATCAAGGGACCGCGTGAAAAAAAAAACACCTACAGAACATTTATTCATTAATTACAAACGTCATTCCTTGTGACTTCCTCTCTAAAATTACTTAATTATTAAATATTTAACAAATTTACAATAGTGTTTTACTCACTGCGGAATAAAACTATTTTATTTAAATAGTTCCGAAGAGATTTTGTCGGTAGCCTTTTTCCCGAAATATCTAAACAGAATGTCTAAATATGTTTTGATGACATATTTTAAAGTGGTATTTATGATTAGTGTCATGATCAATAGATTCCGACCGAAAAATGGATTTTTTGGATGAGGGCTCCATAATGAATTTAAATACATATAGATAATAGTTTTAGGGCATCGACTTTCTTGAGATCCTATAAAATACGTTTTAATTATTATTTTTGTATGTTTTAAGCATGATAAATTATGAAATTTTATATAATCAATCATATTGAATCGATATCAAAGTCAATAAATAATGTACAACCCAAAACAGACGGCCGAACTGACGTGACAATGACATTTGGCGCGCTAAACATGGCGGATTTTCGGCCTCATTAGACGGAGACGGAGATATTTACGTATATTCATGTTTCATTTTATGTACGCACTGAAATACTGTTATATTGTTTTCCTGCGAGTTAAAGTACTGAGTAAGAACGAGATAGATATATGTTTATGTATGTGCCTTCAAAATGGGTGCTATTTATATAAGCAATTGTACGTATAGAACAATATGTCGTGTCCCTACTATATAGGTCTATGGTTTGTAGTAATTCTGACCACAGACACATTTTAGATAAAATGTATCATGATATTGTTGACGTACTATGTCAAGCGGCTAGCGACAGTTATTCCCGTAGCAGATTTAATTGTAAAAAACCTGTTATTGGCTGGAATCGATATGTTAGTGATGCTCACGGGGAGGCGAGGTGTAAGTTTAATCTATGGGTGTGGCATGGTAAGCCGAGGACGGGTCGTGTTTGGAAAGAAATGCAAGAGAGTAGGAAATTTTTTAAATCACGTCTGAAATGGTGTCAAAACCACAGCGAGCAGTTAAGAATGGATATACTCGCGTCTCATCACTCCAAGCACGATTTTCACAGCTTCTGGAAATCTACCACTAAACTTAATGGTAAACCAGGCCTGCCCGTGAGCGTCGGTGGCATAAGTGATCACGATGGCATCACGAATATGTTTAGGGAACACTTTGCGGTTAGTTCGCCATTGGGACCATCACAGTCAGGGTGTGTGGGTGATTCTCAGGGGCGGATAGTTACTGCTAGGTTTACGGCTAACGAAGTTAGAAAAGTTATTAACTCCATGTCACGGGGTAAGTCTCCGGGTCATGACGAGCTGAGCATAGAACACCTAAAGTATGCCGGTGTACACTTGCCCCGAGTCTTGATTATGTTCTACAATTTATGTATAGGACACTCCTACTTGCCTGAGGAGATGTTGAAGACTGTGGTAGTGCCAATTGTGAAGAATAGGACCGGGGATATATGTGATAAAACCAATTACAGACCCATCTCGTTAGCAACTATCATAGCGAAAGTGCTTGACAGTTTGCTTAACATACAACTTGATAAATATCTTCAGATACATGATAACCAGTTTGGTTTTAAATCAGGAATGTCTACAGAAATAGCCGTATTGTGTTTAAAGCAAACTGTCAAGTACTATACTGATCGAAAAACTCCAATTTTTGCCTGTTTCCTCGATTTATCAAAGGCATTCGACCTGATTTGTTATGACATCTTATGGCAAAAACTGAATAATACTAAAATGCCGAAAGAACTAGTACAGATATTCAAATATTGGTACGCCAACCAGCTGAACGTGGTACGATGGTCGGGTGTCTATTCGAGGCCATACGGGATGGAGTGCGGGGTGAGGCAAGGGGGGTTGACCTCGCCCAAGCTCTTCAACCTGTATGTGAATGCTCTAATCGAGGAGCTCAGCAGTACTCATGTCGGCTGCCATATTGATGAAATATGTCTCAACAATATCAGTTATGCTGATGACATGGTGCTGCTGAGTGCGTCGGCCTGTGGGCTGTCTAAGCTGCTTGGCATATGTGAAAGGTATGCTCTAAGTCACGGTCTGGTGTATAATACAAAGAAGAGTGAGTGTATGGTGTTTCAGGCCAGAGGCAGGTGTCTGGATAACATTCCCTCCGTCAAACTGAATGGTACGCCACTGCGCAGAGTAGACAAGTTTAAATACCTAGGACACTTTGTAACCTCTGACCTGAGGGATGATACAGACATTGAGCGAGAGCGGAGAGCGCTGTCTGTAAGAGCTAATATGATTGCCCGCAGGTTCGCTCGATGTTCGCGGGATGTCAAAATCACTCTATTTAGAGCGTTTTGTACGTCCTTCTATACGTGCAGCCTGTGGGTGCTCTATAGTCAAAAGCAGTACAGCGCCTTACGCGTCCAATACAACAATGCGTTCAGGGTGTTGTTGGGGCTGCCTCGGTTCTGTAGCGCGTCGGGAATGTTCGCCGAGGCACGAGTCGACTGTTTCTTTACGACCATGCGGAAAAGATGCACATCCCTGATTGGCCGGGTACGGGTCAGCCCTAACAGCATCCTGAAGGCATTAACAGACCGTTATGACTGTCGGTACTTGAACCATTGTACCATGGTTCACTTGCGGACTAAATAATATTAGTAATAATAATGGTTGGTTCGAAGTAGGTATCAGTGGAATGGAATATTTGAAATTTATTCCACTGATAGCTACTTTTAATAAGTGTATTTTTTTATTTGATTGGTTTTGTTAATGTTAAGTATATTTCAATGATACTATGTACAAATATGGACTTATTGTTGTCTGAAATAAAATAAATCATTCATTCATTCATTTTCCTTGACCTTATCCCACTAGGTGGGATCAGCACAGACAATTTTTCTCTTCCATTATTTTCACCTTTTTCCCCTCCACCTTGCACTACAAATTCCATACATCGCTTAGTCACATGCATCTTCTCTCTACGCATCACATGTCCATACCACGCTAACCGTCCGCTCTTTAATTTGTAACTATTACGAGTATATATATTATAAGTCATGTTCTTTTATTATTCTATTAATAAACGCCGATTTTCGCGATGAAGGAATACTATCGTGCAATCGACAAAAAAATATGAATCGGTGTAACTATTCGTATGGGAGAGGCCTATGTAAACAGTAGCAGAGGTGCGTGGGCAGAAAAAAAAAAACAACTATACGTGGTAGCGCGTAATATGAGCCCACACGAGTAGCTTCCACCATTCTGACTTACTGTGTGGTGAAGCAATTTCGAGCCATGTGTGGTTAGTGTGAATTTTTTAACGTTTTCGATAGCGTAAAAGCTAACCAAATTTGTATGCGGTTGGAACAGTACCGGCAAACATAGGTAAACGTTCCAACTCCATACAAATTTGAGTTAACTTTTACGCTATCGAGAACGTCAAAAAACTCGCACTAAGCACACTGGTATGAAGAGTGAGACGCTCGCTGTCTCAGCGCAGGTAAAACGACAAACTTATGTCTCTAGTTGTTAGGCTCGCCCTAACAATTACTGGTGGTAGGACCTCTTGTGGGTCCGCGCGGGTAGGTACCACTACCCTGCCTATTTCTGCCGTGAAGCAGTAATGCGTTTCGGTTTGAAAGTTAGCAATCGTAACTATACTTGAGACCTTAGAATTTATATCTCAAGGTGGGTGGCGTATTTACGTTGTAGATGTCTATGGGTTCCAGTAACCACTAAAACCAGGTGGACTGTGAGCTCGTCCACCCATCTATGCAATAAATAAATAAAATCTACTTCATCATCAACCGACTGCCGGATACGTTAAAGTCGACCTGCTGATACATGATACCGCTGTAACCACGAGCAATGTGTCAAGCGCTCACGGAAAGAAAATGGTATTGTAAAGTTTGGGTTCTTTTATAAATGACAAATGTTACGATCGGGCTTACATTTTTATTGTTAGTTAATCACAGGTGGGTTTTTAGATCCTTCTAACATGTACGTCGTAGAGAATATGTTCGGTTATCTTACTCTATGAGAATATGGCGGGTCAGTCAAAGAATATATTTCGTAGAGTGGTCATCAAAGATTAATGTTATGAGAATCGACATTAGGTCGCATATACGTTACATGTATTAAAATGGCAGTACTTAGTTATATAAAGCATTGTTAAATAAGACCAAGTAACCGCGGAAGCTGTATTAAAAAAATAGGAAATAACATTATGATAATAAAAACGTGAGATTAAAAAAGTAGTTTTAAATTCAAAGTATGTAATTTTAATTACGTCATCTACGATTAACGTAAACCGAAGAACATACATAATTATATAGGTATATACCATATAGCCGTTAGCCGGTAAAAGAAATAAAATTCTAACATCATATTATTTAACAAAGTGAATTAATAATATTTAATTTTCTTATGTTTTCCAATTCAGTTCATGAAGATTTTTCTTTTTTGGTGATATTAAAATGTATCTTTGAATCAAAGCAAATCTGAGATTCGAGAGAGGTTTTTGTTTGTTTAGCTCTCCCAATATTAGCTTTGTTAGATTCGGAGTTTTGAAGTTTCCATAAGATTTTTTTTGAACCTTTCACCCCGAACACGCCTTTAATTTTATTAATTAAAAAATGTTTTTTTTTTCTTTAATATAATCGAAACTTTGGTGCTTTTATTATTTATATTAGATGGAAATATTGGATTAGAGAAAAAGGTTTTTCATTTTGAAAAACTTTAAAAATTAAATAAATACTCTCTGGTTTTACTATTTGTATCTGACTAGTTTAGATTGAAATAACTAAAAACGGTTTTCCGCCATTTCCTGTCGACCAGAGTGAGTGATTTTTTTATCATAGAGCCCAAAATTTCCACAGCAATGTGACTATGTAATGGATTGTATCCCTGCATCCCTGTTGATATTATAATAAATAAAAAATAAGGTTAAAAAAAATAAAATTGAATCATAAGCAGCAAGCACATAGTAATTAATTTTAATTAGCTGACCAGAACACTCCACGAATAAGGTTTCAAATACGGAATTTAAAATATGAATCTTCGTACTTTATAAGCTGGAGATAAAAAAAATTTAAACTGGAATATTTTTTTTTTTTCCTGCCTATGCTAATAGCCTTGAGAGGCTATTTCAGCTTCACCCTAACGTTTGTAGATGAGCTCACGGGGCTCAACCGGAGAGTTGCTAACACTGACCCTAGCAAGAGCAGTGCTTCGCAGAATCTACCACCGGATCGGAAACGCGATCCACTGAGAAGATCCGGCAAGAAACTCAGTGGGCTGTGTCTATGGGGTTAATTCGCTCGTGGAGCCCTTCGTCGCAAGCGACGGGTCCGACGAGGACGGTGACCGATACTTGTGGTGCCTAAAAGCACCGTTAATGGATCAGGAGGATTCGTAATAACGTGCTTTGGGCAACTGGAATACAAAACCTGTACTAAATTTAAAATGGGAAAATCTTGGGACATGCTTCAGAAATCGTCGGATACCGCAGGCAGATATTTTGATATTTTATTAGATATTTTGCAGTCGTCGTGGCCTAACGGATAAGACGTCCGGTGCATTCGTGTTGAAGCGATGCACCGGTGTTCGAATCCCGCAGGCGGGTACCAATTTTTCTAATGAAATACGTACTCAACAAATGTTCACGATTGACTTCCACGGTGAAGGAATAACATCGTGTAATAAAAATGAAACCCGCAAAATTATAATTTGCGTAATTACTGGTGGTAGGACCTCTTGTGAGTCCGCGCGGGTGGGTACCACCACCCTGCCTATTTCTGCCGTGAAGTAGTAACGCGTTTCGGTTTGAAGGGTGGGGCAGCCGTTGTAACTATACTTGAGACCTTAGAACTTGTATCTCAAGGTGGGTGGCGCATTTACGTTGTGGATGTCTATGGGCTCCAGTAACCACTTAACACCAGGTGGGCTGTGAGCTCGTCCACCCATCTAAGCAATAAAAAAAAAAAAAGATACCTATATCTAAAATGTGATATCTATACTAATATATAAATCTACAGTGGTTTTTACGGATGTTCCGTTATAACTACTGAACCATGCATCCGATTGACTTGAAACCATGTAGAAAATACATGTATTTAATGGATAGGCTAATATTTATATGATTGTTGGACTCCCTACAGCAGTTGCGAGGGCGCTAATCATGAGAACTTTAGTGGGGGTGAGAAATAATAATGTTAATTTTAAATGCCCAGCGAAGCCGACGGGTACAGCTAGTTTAACATATAATCACGAATAACATCGTGTAATAAAAATCGAACCCGCAAACATTTTAATTTGCGAAATTTCTATATATTTGAGACGTAGACCTCAGACCTAAATATGAATGGCAGCATTCACGTTGTCATGTTTATGGGCTCCAGTTACCACTTAACACAAGGTGGGCAGTAAGCTTGTACACCAGACTTTGCAATTAAAAAAAATATTGGTACTAGCGCAATACACCAGGAGAAAGGGTAGATCTCACCACAGGGAGACCCATCAGAATTAACACAAAAGATAAAATTACAAAGAACACTAAAACATTTGACATTTTAAAGCACTGGTGTCTTTAAAAGCTAAAAAACACGAAATAAATCCAACCAGCATCCTGTATTGGGCCAACTTGCATTAGAGCATCTAAAAAAACAATTAGGATACGGTTACAGACTATAGGCAATGCATTTTGGATCAGTAGAGGGGTGAGACAAGGGAGACCAGCTTTTTCCAAAGCTCGCTCTAGCAAACCTGGGAACTATATTTGGAAAATTAAACTAAGAAGAATTCAGTCTTAACATAAATTGTAGGTACTGATATTAAAAAAAACACTTTCGCTTGGCAGATGATTTTAAATAAATGTACGTACAATAGATAGATATTCCATGACACATTTTTGCTAAAGCACTTTACTGAAATGACCGCACGCAACAGGCGCTTTCCATTATCGAAATAACAATCTCTCGGGTTTGCCAACTACTCGCGAACGTCTATCCATCATATTGTTATTATAGGTGCTTTACTGAACTTTATCTGTGATAATCTCGAGGGAATTGATTTTGGACTTGAAGGCGCCGAAAGTACATTGATAATTGTGGAACGAATGCTTGTAGCTCAGTTGTTGAGGGAATCTTTTGGAATCTGTGTTGAATGAGGAATCTTAGGCGGTATTTAATTTTATCACAAGAGATTTAATTTTCCTGTAAATCAGATATACCTATGTCGATTTAAATTTTGATCTGTGATTTACGGGCAAATTCTTCACAAAACAAAGGGCTATTAGGTGTTTGGTAGACCAGACCAGAACTAGATAACATAGGTTACAATTGTACCATGGGATATTATAATTATATTGGTGCTGCAACTACATTAAACTTTGAATAGAAATCCATTATTTGTACCTACCCCTTTTGCTTATTCATTAAGTTTGTTGCAGAACCAAAAAACAGTTTAGTTTTACCCTCGGATACATTGATCCTCATCGTCCATGGTCTTGAATTGTGACTGCCATTGCGGATCTTCGGTATCAAATAAAAACATAACATCATTTAGTATTTGGTAATCAATAAATTTTAATATGTTTAGATATGCTTACTGGTGGTAGGACCTCCTGTGAGTCCGCGCGAGTAGGTACCACCACCCCGCCTATTTCTGTCGTGAAGCAGTAATGCGTTTCGGTTTGAAGGGTGGGGCAGCCGTTGTAACTATACTTGAGACCTTAGAACTTATATCTCAAGGTGGGTGGCGCATTTACGTCGTAGATGTCTATGGGTTCCAGTAACGACTAAACACCAGGTGGGCTGTGAATTAAAAAAAATTTTTTTTTGATACCTACATCGAATTACGGAATTTTATGAAAAATAGCCCAAGAACTGTTCACCGGTGTACACAATATTCAGCTCGTTTCAACCGTGACGTCAATAATACGTACCGAGAGGTGACCTACATAGCTTAAGCTACCTAAGTTAACGGACTCAGAGGGTTTTTAACTCCAGATACGACCGCTCTCCGATTTGAAGTACATAATAACGCTTAGATGATTCTAGAAACTAGACATTGTTAAAATGGTAACTTGAAGCTCATTGTGCGATCGCGTCGCCTTGTTACCATTATATCTGATTACATATTCGTTTAATAATAATCAGAGTATCTTTGTAGAGGATTTAACTTCTGTCTAATAATTTTGACATGTGAATGTGGGCGCAGGTATTTCTCTCAGATGTGTGGTGCTTTGATGGCATTGTGTATTCGTAGTCATCGTCATTCTCAAATTCACTGACGAATTTTGAAGAGCATATCTCAAGATCATTCATGTTTTATCTATGGGGTATCCATTAGACAGCAAGCGAAGTGTTAAGCTCGAATAAAAATTATTAAAAAAACTTTAAAATCCTATCTTGTATTTGATAAGTGAGCAGTTACCAAACAACATAAGCAAGAAACTACAACTTGAATAGTGCTAGAAAAGGTCTCATGATTAGGCAGACAGAATAATGCATAGATTCTATTTATTACATTCTATTTTCTCGATAGAAATTTCAAACGGCTGAACCGATGAAATTTACAGAAAGTCTTCAAATTGGCATGGCGGTAACCCTGTGAAGTTTGGTAGGGATCGGTCTTTAGTAAATCGGACACCAAAGCAGGCCGGGTTTGACCACTACTTTATATTAACGAATCGTGCAAACAAGATCAGAGTCAACCTGCTGTTATTCAATGAAGTTATTCTATTAATTTAACTATCATCTTTAATTAAGGACAAGATAGATGGAAACCTTTCTCTTATTTCCAGCTCTGTGGCAAAAGATCGGTACGGAAAAGTAGGGGTTTAACCCTATGTAAGTCCTTATTAAAAGATAATACATTCGTATCTCGTGGTGGTAACACTATTGCCACCGAGTGTTATAACTAGAAAGACGATGTGACTTCAGTAGACAGGCAGACTAGATACTAACCAGACAATGTAAATAGCACTGCTCACTTCGGGCAAAAGTTCAGGAATCATTTCAATTACATTGAAAAATATTTCCAGCTATCAACCGGTTCTCCGAATATCAAAACCGTAAATTGGGTAATAAATTCCCAAAAACGTAAGCATACCATTAAGAATTAATAATTCCTGAACGCAGCTCATAAACAAATCTTGGGTTCGGCTTCGTGCACACGACCGACATTAAACTCGATTTATGGCAGCACTAACTGAGGTATTGCTGGCGAGAGTTGCCAGGTATTTACATCCCTCATTAACCTTATATTAGAATGTTACCTGGTTGAATGAAGATAACTATTAGTGTACATCTTACATTTACAATGTTAATTGCATTCTTGGCACTCTGCATCATTCATTTGTACCAGTTATTGAAAAGCTAACAGGTTAGGTATTAAGTATAAAAAAAGACCGTGTGGAGTCATTGGGCATAGACAGGGAGAAATCCATGTTTTAATGTTCCATGAGGAGTATTCGGAGGAATTTTTGAGACTCTCATATTCTTTATAAGGCCGTCGATATATTTTTTTAAATATCATATTCAACGTGTTACTAACAGCTGACATTAAGATATGTCGTTGACTGAATACTCATCTACCCCATGAGGGTTACCTTGTGAAATTTCGAATATATGCTATAGTTTATTTCTGAATTTTGAGGAAATACATTTCGTTAAAATCTATAAATACATATTTATTGTTTTATTTAAAATGTTCACTAGTTTGTAGCAGTCAGATTAGGACTACAGACGAAATATGTGTAAGAAGTCGAATATAAATAAAAATCATATTATAATTTTAATATAACCTCTTTTTTGCGTCCGTATGTCGCAATGAAGGCTAGGGAACAGAAAGCCTTTGAGCCTCGGATAGCTCAAAGGAATTTGTTGGATGTTTATTTTGTTTAATTCCCTTAGAAACATACTTTTAGTTTTGGTGAACCAGAAACCAAGGTATATTGATTTACTGCTAAAAATTTTTATTAATGGAATTAATTATTCGACGAAATGACCTTAATTGGTGTGACCAATTTGCTAATTTTGTTTTTCCAAAAACATGTCGAGATCAGACTATTCCTCCTATCAGGTCCTAAATCTATCCTAACCTATCAGTCGATCTAATAAGCATGAATCAAAAAAAGGACAATGAACAAATAATATAGGTACTTAGAAGTGTAAGTATATTTCAAATCTGTATTTGCTGGAATAGTTTAATATTAGAAGGCACACAGAAAGACAACGATGGGTAAACAAATATTAAAATTAAAAAGCATAGTTTGACGATAAGAAATATACAAAGAATCGTAACATGTATCGTAAAGTTAAAGGTTGAAGGCAGAAATGGTCCACATTACTACGGTTTCCGTAGCGTCACCGAGTAATCGTATTACTAAAATGTGCTTAGAATCACGTGGATTGATAAATCTATAATAATTTTACGTTTGCGAGAATAGCTGATAATATACGGTTGTTGTTTAGTGGTGTGAATTGGGAGAGGCCTATGTCCAGCAGTGGACGACTGTGGGCTGTTGATGATGATGATGATTTTTTTTATAGGATAACTAGAAAGTCCCGGTCTACGGCTATATTATCTAGCTATTGTTGGTTGGTTGGGCGTTGGTGATCCTATCAAACCCATCTGATAGACAATTTTGGGACACATGATAAATCATTTTCAGACGTGCCGAGTACTTTATAGTTTTCGTGGCCACGGATGACAAAGGTGTTACTCGTCGACATCGGGATGTTATGCTAACTGCCATAATCGTATATTATATACTTTATTATATACTAGCGGCTCGCTCCGGCTCCGCTCGGGGCTTTAACAAAAATTTCAACGATATTTGACGTTGTTTAATTTTTTAAAATTAAAGAACGCTTATTGCAGTAACTATAATAGTTAGATAGAACTATAATAGTTAAAAAGATGCTATCGCGACACTTTTTGTAAATAATAATGTGTTCTACAAAATCGTAGTACATTATTTTATTCTATCATCATTAGTTTTCACAGGGCACGCTATGTAAAGAATATATTAGGTAATTTTTTTACACCTTGGTTTGCATTATTAGAGTTTTAGTAGGATCCCTATTTTTTATTTTTTTTCAAAAAAGATTATAGCCTATGTCACTCGGGAATAGTGTAGCTTTCAAACAGTGAAAGAATTTTTCAAATCGGTTCAGTAGTTTCGGAGCCTATTCAATACAAACAAACAAACAAATCTTTCCTCTTTATAATATTAGTATAGATATAGATACAACTCGAAAAAATCGAAGAAAACATTAAAAACACAACAGTATTTATTTTTATAAATTAAGAAAGTAGATACCGCTTTAGCTGACGTAGTTTGCTGCCGTGTTTGGTGGTAAGAGGTTATTATAGACACCTACCGTAGACATGATTTTGAAGACCAAGTGACCCTGATTTTTAGTCGTTTAATAATCCTTCAGGCCGGGATGTATGATCGCTTTGCGGTAGAACAAGACAGACGAGTTTTTGTCTACGAAATTCTACGACATTCTACAACATTCTACAACAACGGCGGGAAGTTAGTATTTAGTGATAAGTCAAGGATTATATTAGTCGTAATGTATGGCGTATAATCTAGACTATAAATGGAAACTGAACAACTATTAATTAATTATTATACTAATTAATGAGTTTATAAAAACATATTAAATAATTTATTGTAATTAATTGTATTTCAAAATTTCCAAGCAAACATTACATAACTCGGCCGAAGTAACATAACTATAACGGCAAAATAGATGCTTGGAAATTTTTGAAAATTACGACAGATAATTATGTTAAATAGACAGTTACAGGTTAAACTAATTTAGAGAGCATTTAAAAAAAAACTTATAACTATTATATTTCGTTTAGCGATTTAACATCAATTCATGAATGTTTCACAAAACTAGTCGAGTTACAAGCGCCAACTTCAAATCCGCGTTTGTGTTTTGTAAAATTAACCTCTGTACGGTGTGTGGTTATAAATAGGATGTGTTCGTTTTTGTTCCAGTTACAAATAGAAGCTGCTGCAGGCGAGGGTCCGGGGCCGCCGGTGAACAACAACAGCGACGGTGCAGTGGCCAGCACGCCCCGAGACGACAACCACAACCCTGGACAGCCGCCCCCGGCCACAGCCCGCGCTGCGCCACTCACGCCCGCCGGTCAGTACCGATTTCTTTACTAACACTTTCTTCTTCTTTTCTCAGTCAGACACTCTTGTCAGAGTGGTCGTGCTAGCGCTGACGATGTATTTGTAAACCAATTTGAATATCTTTAAAAGTCTTGCGTTACGTTAATAAACAATTTTATATTTCCATCCCGCTCGGTTTTCTGTTACCCTATTACTATATAATCATATCATATTCGACGCTTGAAAGGCAAACGTGACTAAGCGACAATGCGTGAACTTTACAGTAGACTAATTTAAAGTTGATACCTGGTGGTAGGACCTCTTGTGAGTCCGCGCGGGTAGGTACCACCGCCCTGCCTGTTTCGGCCGTGAAGCAGTAATGCGTTTCGGTTTGAAGGATGGGGCAGCCGTTGTAACTATACTGAGATCTTAGAACTTATATCTCACGATGGGTGACGCGTTTACGTTGTAGATGTCTATGGGCTCCAGTAACCACTTAACACCAGGTGGGCTGTGATCTCGTCCACCCATCTAAGCTATAAAAAAAAACCTGAAAAAAAAATCTATTTTAACGGATCTAGCTGTAGGATTGAAATGATTTTAATAGACCTAGAAATATATTTTTTTTGCGCATCGAATATGGTTATTGCCTATCATTTATGTACAAAGCAGTTATTGTCGCTTAGTCACGTTTGCCTTTCAAGCGTCGAATTATGCAATGCTGTACTTGTATATAGCATTGTAGGAAGTTCGTTGAGTTTCACTACAGGATGTGATACCCGGTCTATTCAACATAGAGAAGAAAACGTCGCACACTTAAAATATCCGGGCACAGGAAATTATATGAGATGAGAAATGGCTTAGACAGCGTTCTCTGTTTTATTGAAAGCTTTCGTAGCTTGGAATGGAAGCCGGATCAATAGCTCAAGACTGATTGACCAATTCGGTGTTGCATTAGTTAGCGCTACTGACTGTTGTACCGAGGGTCGTGGGTTCGATTCTCGCCTCGGGCAAACATTGATGTGATGATTGATGTTGTGATTGTGTGATGAAAAAGTTTGTTTGCTCTTTGTCTGGGTGCTTATTATCTATATATGTATATATTTAAAAAACGTATATAAGTATGTATGTATGTCAGTCTCTGGTAGCCATAGCACAGGGATTTTTAAATTGATGTCGGATGACGTGCGTGATTTGTTCCCATTTATTTATTATTATTATTATTATTATTATTAAGACTATATTGGTCGCTGTGTACTTCTTGTTTGACTGCTGTACAGCTGTGTTAAGGCAGGCAGGAAATATCTTTGTTAAGGATTGGTTTTTTTTTTTGTTTTTTTTTATTGCCTTTGTAGGCTGGCGAGCCTACGGCCCACCTGATGGTGAGTGGTAACCGTCGCCCATGGACTTCAGCAATGCCAAGGGCAGAGCCAAGCCGCTGCCTACCGAAGTAGTCAGATTTCGGGTGGTTTTTTTCTCATATACGTTCAGGTGTCAAAATAACACAGGAGAAAATCGTAGCTTAGTGTAGGGTAGGTAGAAAAATCCTCTTGTCTTGATGAAATACAACAGTAAACACGTTTTCTTATTTTTATGGCTCAATATGGCACGTCTCTCAAGCCTTTGAAATATGACACATCTATTTGGGTTCTATGATTTGATCTATTGAATATAAATTAGGCAAAGAGAGCTCACTCGTGCCAACGGATATCTTGATGATACACTTTTGTTTGCTATATCTTTAATTTTTAGTAACAAACAGAGGCTTGTTCGTTTCGGTCTAAAAATCTATTTGAATGAGCCCATCAATCATGTAATCATTTCTCGCCGAAATCTCACTTGACCTACTAAAGCTGTATTGTATTGGTTTCTAAGGAAAATGAAGTATTTTTTCTGCGTTTTCGTATAGAAAAAACTACGACCGATGTAATCTATCTATGGGAATGTTTTTACTGGTGGTAGGAACACAGGTAGTTAGGTAGGTACCACCACCCTGCCTATTTCAGCCGTGAAGCAGTAATGTGTTTCGGTTTGAAGGGCGGGGTCGTTGTAACTATACTGAGACCTTAGAACTCATATTGCCCTAACACAACAATAATCATAATGATTGGGAGAAGGGGAAATGCAGATATAAGAGATATAAAATATCAAATAAATCAATTATTAACACTACAGGTGAAAAAGATCATCATGTTTGCATTTCCATTTATTCAGAGTATGCCAGCAGAAAATAAAATCAGACATTGCATTAATGATTTCATGCAGACAATTTCTAATGTTAATAATTATTATGTCATGACACCATGCAAATCAGAAAATATATTTTATACTATTGACATTAATTGCATGATAAAAAATAAATGTATTATTATGACAAAACCTAACAAATTCTATTTAGGTAGCTACAATTTTAGACAAGTAGCAAACTCGCTACATTATTTTTTACACATTTATCTAGCCATGAATTTGGCTAATCAACCTACTGCTTCTTTTGAGCAGAAAAAAAATATGACATCTATTAATTTGGAATCCGTTCCAAGTACTTTAAATTAATTACTAAGACAACAGAGTTTACCTCTTGCAGTAAATATGATTTATTTGGACACAGCCCATCAACAAATAATATTTCTTTGAAAACAACTGTGATCAACCTGGTGCATCAGAACTTACAAGGTTTGATGGGTAAAGAACTTGAAATTGATTTGTTCCTAGATTATAATAAAGTCAATGTTCTATGTGTTACGGAACATTGGCTTAAAAAATATGAATTAAATTGTAATTTTAAAAATCACCAGGTTGTAAGTTCCTTCTGCAGAGAGAATGCTATACGAGGTGGCTCACTGATCATTGTTAATAAAGATTATAAATGTAAGGAACGTAGAGACATTGTGAGCCTCTCTGTGGAACGGATTATTGAAATGGCATGTGTAGAGCTTGAGCGATTCATTGTTGTAAGTGTGTACAGGCCCCCGAATTCGTTATATGATTTTTTTGAAAATATAATGGAACGTGTTTTATTAAAGCTTTCTGTTTCTAATAAACATGTTTTTATTTGTGGTGATTTTAATATAAATTTATTAGAAAATACAAATGCCACTATTAGACTCAGAACATTGTTAAAATCATATAACCTTAGCAATCTATTTTCAGAGCCCACAAGAATAACTAGCACATCGGCAACCTGTATAGATAATATTTTCACAAATGTAAAACCTTTACATAAATGCATTATTAATCATTTAAGTTCAGACCACAGTGGACAATTCTTATCTTTTAAAATTAAATCTGTTTCAGATGTTAATAGTACAAGAAAGCTACCGTTTGTTCCTATTAATATTAGACGTTTGGAGAAGCTTAGAGGTAAAGTTTTGGCAAAAATTCCGAATGTTTGTTATAGTGAAGATCCTAATGTTCATTACATGGATTTATTTAATGTTATTAGTTCTGAATTTAGTGCCATCTTTACTTCTAAAACTCTGATCTTACATAATAAAAGATCATTCAATGAATGGGCGACTGTTGGAATTCACAAAAGTAGGCAGAGATTATACGATCTCTATCATGAAAAATCATATAATCATAATAAGTCATTTCATGAGTATGTCTCTAAATATTCCAAGCTGTTTAAAAAAGTCTGTACATTGGCCAAGTCATTGCACTTAGGCAATCTTATAAAAAATGCACTTGACAAAATTAAAATGACTTGGAATATCATTAATAGGGAGACTGGGAATGTCAGAAACAGCAATGCTGAATTAACTTTAAAAATCAATAATCGAATAATAACTTCTCATCAAGAAGTGGCCAGTGCCTTTGAGCACTACTTTGCTGATATCCCAGCTTCTACCACAAAATCTTTAATTTCATCTCCTACCGTCGCCGAATCATTACTGCAAAATCATGTTGATAAATGCAGTGTTAACTTTAAGTTCACAAATATTGATATAAAGGACATAATTGATAATTTCAAGCTCATTAATATTAAGAAAACTGGTGATTTATGGGGAATTTCAATTAATGTTATAAAATCCATTATTGATATAATTGCACCTTACCTTGCTACAATATTTAATGACTGTATTGATGGTGGTGTGTTTCCTGATCTAATGAAATATAGTAAAATAATACCGTTATTTAAATCTGGTAGTACTTTTGACCCCTCTAACTTTAGGCCCATTTCAGTACTACCTACATTGAGTAAAATTTTTGAAAAAATTATTCTGGATCAACTTTTGAACCACTTCAATTCCAATAACCTGCTTCATAACAAACAATATGGATTCACTAGAGGTCGGTCAACTATTGATGCAGGTGTAGATCTCATTAAAAATATTTTTCAGGCTTGGGAAGAATCGCATAATGCCCTTGGGGTTTTCTGCGACTTATCTAAAGCTTTTGATTGTGTTGAGCATAATACATTGTTGAGGAAATTACACCATTATGGTATTAGGGGCGTTTCATTAGAACTTATTAAATCTTATTTATCCGGAAGAATCCAAAAGGTAGACGTTAAAGGAACGAGATCTTCCGGTGTCTTACTTAATATGGGTGTTCCTCAGGGTTCCATATTGGGTCCCTTCCTATTTCT
This sequence comes from Bombyx mandarina, assembly GCF_030267445.1. NCBI lineage: Eukaryota > Metazoa > Arthropoda > Insecta > Lepidoptera > Bombycidae > Bombyx > Bombyx mandarina. The sequence continues at coordinate 1,425,846 of NC_143211.1, forward strand.
TGTATATATCAATGATTTACCTAAGTTTATTGAAACCCGTCACGAGGTCGTATTATTCGCTGATGATACATCATTATTGTTTAAAATTAAACGACATTTGGAAGATTATGACGATGTGAATGATGCTATCTCGCGCGTGGTACATTGGTTTAGTGTTAATAATCTGTTATTAAATAACAAAAAAACAAAATGTATAAAATTTACCACACCTAATGTTAGACAAGTTGACACTAATATTACTGTAAGTGGAGAGACACTGGAGCTTGTGGATTCGACAGTTTTTCTTGGTATAACAGTTGATTCTAAGCTGCAGTGGGGTCCTCACATATGCAAGTTAGCGAGTAGGCTTAGTTCTGCAGCGTTTGCGGTAAAAAAAATACGAATGTATATTAATGAAGTTACGGCACGCTTGGTTTATTTTAGTTATTTTCATAGTGTTATGTCCTATGGCATTTTGCTATGGGGCAATGCTGCCGATGTCGAAACGATTTTCATCCTGCAGAAGAGGGCTATTCGTGCTATTTATAATATGCACCCGAGGGAATCCTTGAGGGACAAGTTTAAGGAAATCAAAATTCTAACTTTAGCGTCCCAATACATTTTTGAAAATTTATTGTACGTGCGTAAAAACATTGAAGAATTCCCCAGAGTCTGCGATTTGCACAATGTGAACACTAGGAACAAACATAGGCTTGCGTTGCCGGCGGCTCGAATTAAGAAAATAAGCAACTCTTTTAGGGGGCTGGGTGTACAGCTTTTCAACAAGATCCCACTAAACGTTCAACTACTACCTGTTCATAGATTTAAGAAAACTGTTAAGGAACGTTTGTGCAACAAGGCATATTATAAAGTTAAGGATTATTTACTAGATGGCACTACGTGGGAATGAGGCGCTCGCTCCTGGCCTTTTCATTTTTCATTATTATTATTATTTTTTTAGACTTGTTTTTTCTTTTATTGTGAATATTTCTATTTATTTAAAAAAAAGAAAATATTTGAGAAAAAACAAAAAGAAAAAAAAGCCCGCTGAGTTTGTTTCGCCGGTTCTTCTCAGGACTGTGGCTTTTTTTGGAACCGGTGGTAGAGTTAACATTGTTATTTGTATTTTGACATTCAACAAGTGTGTCATACTGACATCTAAGTTGAAATAAATGATTTTGAATTGATTTCGTATCTCAAGATGGGTGGTGGCATTTACGTTTATAGATGTATATTGGCTCCGGTAACTACTTAACACCAGGTGGGCAGCGAGCTCGTCCACCCATCTATGCAATAAAAAAAATGTGAAGTCTTTCTTTGAGGATTTCTTTAAGTAAATTTTTTTTGATTATGTTAGATAATTATAGAAACTTATTGTAGTTATTTTTGTATCTGTGTAGCAGTAGTATTAAGTAGTAATTGTAGTAGTCCTAGGGTAATACGCTGGTACATAAGAGCCTCACAAGTTGTCTCCACCTCACCCTGTCTGTGTAGCAATAATCACTCTCAATGAGTAGTTTATTGATCAGTAAATATCTGAATTTGCCCGAAATACCGAATCCGATAACTTTCAGATCTGACCTCACCGTACAAATTAATCAGAACTATCGTGTTACAAGAATAAATAAATAATAATTTACTGGTGGTAGGACCTCTTGTGAGTCCGCACGGGTAGGTACCACCGCCCCGCCTATTTCTGCCGTGAAGCAGTAATGCGTTTTGGTTTGAAGGGTGGGGCAGCCGTTGTGACTATACTGAGACCTTAGAACTTATATCTCAAGGTGTGTGGCGCATTAACGTTGTAGATGTCTATGGGCTCCAGTAACCATTTAAGACCAGGTGGGCTGTGAGCTCGTCCACACACCTAAGCAATAAAAAAAAAAAAACTAAGCGCCTTATCAAAAACACAACAACACAAGCTGTGCGCTGATCGTGCGTAACGCTCAGGCGTTAGCAAAGGATACGAAATAAACTACCTAGTCAGGTCATAAATTCTGTCACATGTTTAATGTAAAATAATTGAAACAAGTTTATTCATTATGTAACCATTCATATACCAAAATGAACTTAACAAAACATAGATTCTTATGACACTAAAGTTCATTTAAAATGACCTCCGTGATTTTGAATACAGGCCTTCAATCTGCGCGGCCAGTCGTCTATCGCAGCACGAACGAGGTCCATGTCAATATCGGCAGCTGCCTTAATCAAGGATGTCTTGAGTGACTCCAAATTGGGATGAGGCTTTAAGCACGCCTTTTCCTCCAAGTGTTGCCATATCTTGTAATCTAACGGATTCAAATCTGGACTGGAGGAGGGCCAGTCTTCGTGCCGGATGAAGTCGATTTCACGCGCCGCCAGCCAGTCTTGTGTTTTTTTTTATTTTTATGATTGAACGTTTACTGGTGGCCCGAAGGCCTTTCCAGTTTCACCAGGACAGGTGGGCGAGCAAAGGCTCAGCCAAGAGGGATGGGATTTGCTAACAACTGCCCGAGCGCCTCCGAAGGAGACCTAACAACTCAAGAGCAATTGTTTCGCGAATGAATCTACTACCGGATCGGAATCGCGACCCGCTGAGAAGATCCGGCGAGAAACTCAGCGGGCTGATGCATGGGTTAGGTTGCACGTCGACCTCTTTGTCGAGTTCGACGAGTACGGTTACCGGGGTCCCTAAGCCTGCCCCTAGTATTAGAGCTGAAGGCATCTAATGCAAAGGTTATTGGATCTGATGGATCCGTAAGGACGTGTCTAGGGCGTCGACGGTGACTGGCTCCTGCATGATCAGGATTCGGAGAGTAGTCAGCGGCGGCAACGATAAGGCGATTATCATGACGCATAGCCTTATCGAAGTATCGTTCCGACGCTGACTTCATGTATTTCCGAATTGATTCGAGGCCCAGGTCGTCGTGTAGGTCAACGTTCCTCACGAACCACGGAGCGCCGACAGCTAACCTGCAAAAGCGGGATTGTAGGGATTGGAGGGTGTCTATGTGTGTGCGGGCCGCGTGAGCGAACACCACACTCGCGTAAGTCATGACGGGCCTTATGCAAGTTTTGTAAAGTGTCACCTTGTTCCGAAGGGACATTTTACTCCGCTTACAGATCATGGGGTAGAGTCTACCGAGAATAAACGCGGCACGGTCACGGACTGATTTTATATGCGGGCGGAATGTCATCGATGCATCCAGGGTAACGCCCAGGTACTTGACCTTCCTGGCCCAGGGTATGGGTTGTCTAAAGAGAGTAATCGGGGGTGTGAGATTCCTCCTCCTAATCCGGGAGGAAATCCGTGTGGAGCTTCCCCTCTGAAATAGCACCGCAGTACTTTTCGCTGGGTTGATGTCTATGCGCCATTTTCGGAACCACTGTCCTAGGGCTAGGGCTGCGCTCTGAAGCTTCTTCGCGATTAGGGACTTATTTCTACTAGAATAGTAAACAGTCGTGTCGTCGGCGAATAAAGCTAAATGGGTCGGCGGCGACCGGGCAATATCGTTGACGAATAAGCTAAATAAGAGGGGTGAGAGGACAGAGCCTTGCGGGACTCCAGCTGTGAGAGGTCGTGGGGAGGAGCGGGTTCCCTCGACTCGATATCGAAAAGAGCGGTTCGACAAGAAGTCCCGTATGATGAGCACGAGACTATCCGGCACGCCCATGTTGAATAGTTTGAAAATCAAACCATTGTGCCAGACTTTGTCGAACGCTTTTGCGACGTCGAAGAAGAGAGCTCCCGTGTATAACGGTTTTGGTCGATTAAGCCCCACAAGAATGTGCTCCGTGAGGCGGTGCACCTGTTGAACGCATGAGTGATTTGTACGGAATCCGAATTGTTCATCGATGAGAATGCCCTTGGATGAGACGAAATCTCTGAGGCGCTTGTAGAGCAGACGCTCATACAGTTTGCCTAGAGACATGAGGAGGCTAATCGGGCGGTAGCTCGTCGGATGATTTTTTGGTTTACCGGGTTTATGTATGCCGATAACGTCCGCTTCTTTCCACACCGCGGGAAAGATACAGTTCGCCATAGCGGCATTGAAAATAGATGCCAACATCACGATGAGTTGGACGGGTAGAAGTTTAATAACGCGGTTAGATATACCGTCGGAACCGGGAGCCTTGCGAGGACGTAGGTCTTTGATCAAGTCTTTAACTTCCATCGGGGTGACGGGTGGTAACGCATCCGAGGGTGGCAAGGAGGCTCTGCGTTCTACCTCACTGTCTACTAATTCTACATGAACAGGGTCCACGGATTGAGTGCTGGGCGTGCACTGGGTTTGCAATGTATCGGCCAGCAGCTCTGCTTTTTCGTCATCATCAAAGGCCGCGAGTCGGCCTGAGGGGCCTACGAGGGGGGGCATAGTTACTACCGTATCCGATTTGAGAGTACGAGCTAAGCGGTAGTAAGACCTTTGGGAGGGCGCGAGTCCTTCTAAGAAATCAGACCATCTGGCATCTCGGACTTCGGCGATGCGAGACTTTACGTCGCGTTGTAGGGCACGCATTCGAATACGATTTTCCGCGGTAGGATACCTGTCGTAGGCGCGTATCGAGGCGTTCTTAGCTCTAAGGAGTTCCCTAATATCGTCGGACAATTTGAAGCGGTGAAGGAAGTCCTCCGCTACAACTTGTTTCGATGACCTATCTAATGTCGAGGTGATGTGTGATGTTAAGATGTCTATGGCTTCAGCGGTATCCTGAGAAGACGGGGTAGAGTCCGGGTTAAACGGGAGCGATGGTGGATCAGATTCAGAAAGGCTGATGCCCAGCGTGTGCCAATCCACCACAGTCCTCGTGACGGGAACGGAATCGGGAGCGCGACCGAGCTTCATGACGACGGGACGGTGGTCTGAATCTAACTCTGAAACTACTTCGATCGAGTGTAAGCGCAGAGTTACGTTTTTTAATAACGCTATGTCGAGTATATCCGGGCGATGCGCGATATTTAGCGGGTAGTGAGTCGGGGTTAACGGAGCGACGATATCGAAGGCGAGATCATCGACTAACGCGTCAAGCCGCCTGCCATTCGGGGTTGTGGTGTGTGAGTTCCACCTGATGTGTTTACAATTTAGGTCGCCCGCCAGAATGACAGAGCTCCCCATACCGAGCAGCGCCTCAATATCACTGCTTAGAACGATCTTATCCGGTGGAAGATAAACGGACGCGATAACGATCGGCGCGTGTCCCGTCAGTGAGATTCGGCACACTGATGCTTCGATATTAGCGAGCGCGGGAGGATCGAGCGGGACGCAATGCAGGGCTCTTCTATAGTAAATAACGGTACCACCACCACGGGCAGAGAGCCTGTCGTTCCTGACCATGCCAGTCTTGTGTGCTCTTCGCTCTATGAGCTGGCGCCGAATCTTGTTGGAATACCCAGTACCTGTTATTGAACATGGTATGAGAAACAGGTTCCAGAAGGTTCGTCAGGACTGTATTTTGATACACAACTGCATTCGTTTTTACACCTTTCTCACAAAAATGTACCTCTGTTAAGCCCCAATAAGAAACTCCCAACCATACCATGAGCGAGGATGGAAAATGACCTCGTTGGACACGCGGAATACGGTTGCTCGCTTCTTCACTACTGTGTGCGTACACCTTATCATTTTGTTTGTTGTAGCTCTCTTCTATGGTAAAAATTTTTTCATCCGAAAAAAGAATTTCCCGATATTTTTTTCCCGCGTACCGCTTCAACAAAGCGCGGCATCTCTTCAGTCTCAGGTCCATTAGACGAGCATTCAAACGATGTCCTGTTTTTCTTCGATATGCCCGAAGCCCTAAGTCTTCATTTAACACCCTTTTCACCGTGGTTCTGCTTAACCCCATCTGAAGGGCCAACAGTTTCTGCTTACGTTTGAGATTTCTTTGAATTCGCACCTTCACAGCTTTTATTACTGCTGGAGTCCTAACAGACCGAGGGCGACCACTTCTTGACCTGTCATCTACACTAGAGTCTTCATTGTATCGTTTGATGGTACGATAAACGAATCTTTTGGTTATATTCAAATTTTTCAGCATGTTAAAAATTTGAATTGGCGCGTAACCGCAACGATGCAACGCAATAACTGCAACACGGTCTTCTTTAAGCGTCCACTCTATATTTAAAAATGAGTAAAATTCTAAAAGTATTCATTTTTATTTTCATGAACAATTCGAAATTCGAATTCAATAAACTTTTTTGTGGCCAGCATTCTAAAAGAAAAGTTTTTACTGTGTGACAATACTTATGACCTGACTAGGTATTTACAAATAGTTAGGTATGTGAACTTCATAAAACAACTTTTATAATTAATCTAAGGTTGTAAAAGAGCATTTTTGTGTCAGACGTTAGACAGTAGATGTTTTTTTTTATTGCTCATATGGACGAGCTCACAGCCCACCTGGTGTTAAGTGGTTACTGGGGCCCATAGACATCTACAACGTAAATGCGCCACCCACCTTGAGATAAGAGTTCTAAAGTCTCTGTATTAGTTACAACGGCTGCCCCACCCTTCAAACCGAAATGCATTACTGCTTCACGGCAGAAATAGGCGGGGGGGTAGTACCTACCCGTGCGAACTAACAAGAGGTCCTACCACCAGATGTGGTAGGATTGGTGATTTTCATGAGGATCGGTTACTACTCACCTTCAATTGAGTACAGATTGTATAAGTCGTATGCTAGTTTGCCTATCGAAGTAATAAAAAAAAGATAAACATGGCGCTTTGATAGGTTTCGATAAATATTATTAAAATAAAGTGTATTAAACTACGTAGTGTATTAAACTACTTTTTGCATTCGATTCTGTGTAGGAAGCTAAAGAGAGTTCCTTGAACAAGCCAATTATTGTACGTGTTGATTCGTTGGCTTCCAATTCATTTAATAGTTTCATTCATTTATATGAATAGTTCGGTGTTTCCATCCGACGCTCAAACAATTAGACAACATTGCTCGGAAATTGTTAGTGTTCCGAAACTTCGCTGTCAGTTAATTATTTTGAATGGCAACTTTATACATTAGCGTTAGATAATTAGAGTAATGGAGTTTTGTATGAGTTCTCCATAAGTTTTTAGCGTAATTTCAAGTAGCTACTTAGGTACAAAGAACCCAAGAAATGCAAAGCTTAATTATACATAGGCTTTAAATCAAAGTCTCATTTTCTAATAAATGTGTTTGAGCGTAAGCCACTGCCCATTTTGTATTTATTGATCTTGGGTGACCAAGATGTCACAACAAGAGGTCGATTTATTGCATAAATACTTACTTGTTGGTTGGGTTTGATGTGGCTACGATGCTAATATTTGCTTTGAGACCAAACTTGACTCTCGTTTATTTAAAGTTGTTTAGTGATTCATTGTTATAATTTAGCCATGCATTAAAATTCGATGGGAAAGTTATAGTAGGTACAATCACTAAAAACGTAATGCCTCAAACGCGTGTCGCAGTCAATCTAATCGGGATTAATTATTCATTCGGGAAGCTCTTTAGAATTAAGTACTTAATTATGCTGATTGAATAGTTTTTAAATGTTTTAAATCATCCTAATAAAGATTAGGTAATCAAGATAATCAATATTCACCTCAACAACTTTTGTTTCACCACTTAGGATCTTACAATTACTTTTACTAGATTTGTCTTTCTTTCCTTAATGTAAAATTAAAAAACGATAAATCAATACTAAATTTGTTGTTTAATGTAAATTCGGTAGTGAAATTTAGATTAATAAAATTTGAATACAGTTTGCGATCTTAAATAATTATAAAGATAATTATTGATCAAATGGAAAAGAAATGTTCAAAACCTTGACTTTGGCCATTTATAATTTAAAAAAAAAGGCATAAATGTATTCTCTCGCAACACAGGTCTACCAAGTGAAAACTATTCTCTGTTTGTTTGGTGAAAGACGGTAGGCAGCGGCTTGGCTCTGCCCTTGGCATTGCTGAAGTCCATGGGCAACGGTAACCACTCACCATCAGGTGGGCCGTATGCTCGTCTGCCTACAAAGGCAATAATAAAAAAAAAGACAATATGGAAAATAGGTGAGCTTCAGAAAATGGGTGTAATTAAAACAATCGGGAATATTTACAGCAAACTTTACGCGCTTCTGGTATTAGCAATCTAACACTTAAATAAAACAAATAAAAATTGACATTACACAAAACTGTTCGTATTGCATAATTAAAAAGTGCACATACTGAAAAAGACGTAACGTGATTACGAAAAATAAAAAGCTTAATGTTTCACGATACAGACAGTTCGTGACAACATAAAAAGAAACTTGAGACATTTTAAAACTCTAAAAACGCTTTTATAAATCCTGTAGGTACGATGCACACAGCAAACTAGTGTAAAGCTATTCACAATTTTCAAATTATGTATTTTGTATTCCTTTTTTTTTATTGCGTAATTAGGTGGACGAGCTCACAGCCCACCTGGTGTTAAGTGTTTACTGGAGCCCATAGACATCTACAACGTAAATGCGCCACCCACCTTGAGATATCAGTTCTAAGGTCTCTATATAGTTACAACGGCTACCCCGCCCTTCAAACCGAAACGCCCTACTGTTTCACGGCAGAAATAGGCAGGGTACCTACCCGCGCGGACTCACAAGAGGTCCTACCACCAGTAATTACGCGAATTATAATTTTGCGAATTGTAATTGGAATAGTTCCGGGAGAAGAAAGCTGGCCTGAGTCAGACCTGCTTATCAATACCACTAAAAAACTCCAGTTCCTTTTTTCTAATGTATTAAATTACATTTTCATAGTGCATTCATTCATTAAAATGAACTGACTCATGGATTTCGTTGGGACGAGGCAGTCCGGGGAACAGCTGTAAGCTGAGCTGACTTCGCGTTATAGCTTCCCATCCTGGAGCCTTAGTATAACATCGAGTATTTTATGCTTAGTCAACGAATAATATTTTCCATTTACTTTATACATTTACACACATTCAAGTTACATTTAATTTTTAATACGCTTTTATTAGCTTCAGACGTATGTATGTATGTTGGTAACGGAATCTTTGAAGATGATTTTGACCCCTTCAAAACGTCGGATTAACTCGAAATTTGGTATACTTATTGAGGACCGATGACAATTAAATATTAAAAAAAAATGAAAAAAAAATTTAAGAAATTGAAAATCAACTAAAAAATTTAATTTTATTGTAAAAAAGCGTGGGGTGTTTTTCGGGATATTATCAAAATAATCCTTCTACTCATATCTGTTCATAAAACTATATAGAACTACTTATACCATGCACCACACGCTTTTTTTTTACAATAAAATAATTTTTTCTTACACTATTATTAATTCAAATTTATTATTATTTTGGTTGGGAGGTAAAAATTCATGTGTTAAGTTAAGCAGGCATTTGTTTGTAGTACATAGGCGGCACTGAAAATTTCGGGAATTGACGAAGTGACACAACACTACTATTTAAAAATGTATTTATTGCTTTTCGAAGTATTCTCCGCGAAATTTGACACATTTTTCCATACGATGGAACCAATCATTGAAGAAACCATTCCATTCGAAAGTTGGGGTCTCCAAAATGGCCGTTTTGTAGGCGTCCACAGCTTCTTCAGGTGATGAAAATCTCTGTCCACGCAATTTATTCTTTATTTTAGGGAAAGTATAGAAATCATTAGGGCTTAGGTCGGGGCTGTACGGCGGATGGTCTAATAATTCTATGTTTTCTTGCTCTAAAAACTCTTTTGTTCTGTGCGCGGTGTGAGAACTCGCATTGTCGTGATGGAGGATGATGCGGCGGTTGCAGTTCTCTTTACGGAGTTCAGAAACGACCTGTGGCAAACAAATGCTAGCATACCATTCTGCATTAACCGTTCTTTGTCCCTCAAGAGGAATAGTCGTAACATGGTCGGTTTTGGAGACAAACGTGGCCACCATTTTTTTGCAACACTCCGTGAACGAACAATGTTTGTTGGCTTTAACTCATTTTCGAACACCCAAACTCGTGACTGGTTTTTTGTTTCGGGTTCGTACGCGTATATCCAGGATTCGTCACCTGATACGATGTTGTATACAGCATTTGAGGATCCTGCGTGGAATCTTTCGAGAGTTCTGATGCACCAAGTAACGCGAGCCGCTTTTTGCTCTTCACAGAGCGAATGCGGTATCCATCGGGAAAACAACTTTTTTACACCTAATTGTTCATTCAAGATTATTTGTATTTGACTCATGCCAATGTCTAAAGTTGCCTGAATTTCGCGGTATGTCACATGTCGATCTTTCTCAATCAGCTTACGCACAGCATCAACGTTTTCTTGGGTGACTGCAGTTTTTGGACGACCTTGGCGGGGATCATCACTGAGCTTGTCACGTCCACGTTGAAACTCAGCAAACCAGCGATAAATTGTGGTTTTGGATGGGGCTTCACCACCAAATGCAGAAATCATCCGGTCAACACACTGTTTTTGTGTTAAACCACTTCGAAAGTCATAATAAATAATCGCTCTTGAATTTTCTCGAGTCAATTCCATTTTCTCAACGACTAAACAAGTTTGACAAAACCTCGTGACAAGACCGAGAATCTTTTTTTAAATAAATAAATGGTATTCGATTTTTAAAACCAAGGAGTTTTCAATTAAAAAGATTTTAATATGACAGGAACAGTGGAAATATTCCATTCCCGATACTTTTAGTGCAGCCCTCGTATTTCAATTGTGAATCTTTGTGTATTTCTGCGTACTGCAAAGAATCATTATAATACTTTTCAGTGGGTCGCGATTCTCTTACAATGCTCTTACTAGGGTTAGTGTTAGCAATGTCGTCAGGTTTAAGCTCCGTGAGCTCATTTAGGTACTTGTTAGTTTACGCTCATAGCCTCAAGGATATCAGCTTAGGTAGGAAAAAACTTCAGGATACTCGTTTTTTTTATATTTCTGCCTCCAAAAGTCAAATGTGTAGAGTTGGGCAAAAAACAATGTCTCAGTAATAGTGATGTACAAATGTCTGTACCGTAATAGAGATAAGAACGATTTTAATTAGAACTCAGATAAAACTCGCGTTATTTTCAATAAGTTTTTATTTATTATTGTTTACTGCACGTGATGGATAAACGAGTTACCTTGGTTTAAACTGTGACCCCTTGGAGACTATAGACATCACATAAATTTTTTATCATTACAATTATGTATATTGTTTTCATAAAATATTTCATTATTATAATACAAAAAAGATTATATCGAATGGAAAATACCAATTATTTCTGTTTTATATTGTATCCTGAGTTATCTATATACATATGTGAACCATTAGACCATGTAGAGTATTGATAGAAGAGCTGCTCTGTCATTTATCTTAAGAGTGCCGTCCTTCAGGGCTGGAAATAGGTCAACAGGGCACCGTTCTTAATTGGTACGAGAGAAAAAACTGCGGAAAATTTATGATGATACAGCATAGATAAATAATTCTAAAGATGGCTTCATTTTTTTTTAGATTGTAATTTTTTTTTTGTTTTTTATTTTTGCTTAGATGGGTGGACGAGCTCACATCCCACCTGGTGTTAAGTGGTTACTGGACATCTACAACGTAAATGCGCCACCCACCTTGAGATATAAGTTCTAAGGTCTCAGTATAGCTACCCTACCTACCCTACCCTTCAAACCGAAACGCATTAGCTACTGCTTCATGGTAGAAATAGGTGGTGATATCTACCCGTGCGGATTCACAAGAGGTCCTACCACCAGTGAAAATCAAAAAAACTTAAAAATCAATTTCGATACACATGAATGAATACAACGCCAATATACACCACTTTTACTTGGATGATAATTTTATTTCGTTGCTTGTGATTCAAAAATCAAACTGAAACTATTTTGATGAAAATTTTACGAGAGAAATGTGAGAAAATTCGTAAACATTTGTAAAAGCGTGCCAAGGTAACAAACGTCTGGTGTTTTGACGGCCGTCTGGTGTAGTGGTAAGTGACATGGTCACTACACAAGGGGGTCGCGGGTTCGAATCCCGCCAAGGGAAGATATTTGTATGATAAATATAAATGTCTTTTCCAGGGTTATGGATGTATATTAAATATATGCATGTGTATAATAAAAATCTTACATTTATTTCCGTTATCTGGTACCTGTAGCACAAGTTCTTTACGAACTTATCACGGGACCAGTTAACGTGGCGTGATAGTTAGTAAAAAAAAAAAAACGTACAAATAAACAGCGAAATTAATAAGATCCTTATTTTTGAAGTCTGTGTCGGAAATGACTCCGTTATCTGGATACATTATTAAGGATAGGCAAGTCTAGGCAGTGAGCGCACAAACCCATTTCAGCTAATCAAAAGCACACACAAGTTAATATAAATTTTGAATATTTTTTTCGATTCAATAGATTTACTCAAGTAAGGCTAGTAAAGAATCTATGCAAACGAAAACCGACGTGCGTCATTCAACGTTATAAGCGGATTGGTTCGGACAGCTTGGTACTAGGGTTGACACTTCCTCTATAAAACTGCATATTAGGATTTTTCTTTCTAATTGAACGCGTTAAGTTTTATTTACTCCTAATGCGATTATTTTTAGGCAAAGATTACTTTGAATAAATGATCAGAAATTGCAAACTAGAAGTTGAGACTTCAACAAAAATAAAAAAATATACATAAATATGTAGGTATATATAAAAGGAATTCACGAAATTGGTTTGTGAAACTTAATCTTAATAACTTAATACCTAACAAAAAACGAGCTAATAATCTACCTGATTGAAATCAATTGATATCGGCTAAGGAAACTGATAAAGTTAGAACTCTTAAGTCGGCTTTCTAGTCTTGTTAGTAAATTAGAAGTAAATAACTTTTAGTAGATGGGCTCACGAGTCCCCTGCTTTATTCTTTATTGGAGCATTTATGCATTAAGTTAATGCTAATATCTACCTTGACATTAAATAACAATAATATAATAATCAACTATGAAATCAGAAATTAAATGAAAAAGGCATATTATGTATTTGTGTATAATACATGTATAAATATATGTATACACATTTTAAAAAAAAAATACGATTATTCCCGCCACTTGCGATTATTAGGTATGATTATATAATAGACAAAACTTTTGAGATCATGGCAGATATAGGCAGAGTGGTGGTACCTACCCGTGCGGACTCACAAGAGGTCCTACCACCAGTTAATAAATCAAATCAAATCAAATCAAATTTTTTTTTTTTATTCAACATAAATGAAAGTACATACTTGTTGAACGTCAAGAGAACTACCGCCAGTTCACAAGAACTAGCCTCCGTCCTGAGAAGAATTGGCAAGAAACTCAGCGGGCATGTCTTTTTTTTTTTTTTTACCTATGAAATTATTATTTATTTATTTTTTAATATTAGATTTTTTTTAAATATGAATTTTTTACAATGAGTATTATAACGTAACAATTACTACAATATTGAAATGCCTGGAGCGAGCAACTCATTCCCACTTTGTGCAATCTTCTAGATAATCATTGACTTTATAGTAAGCAACCTACCACAAGTTCTGCCGTGAAGCAGTAATGCGTTTCGGTTTGGAGGGTGAGGCAGCCTTCGTAACTATACTTAGACCTTAGAACTCATATCTCAAGGTGGCTGGCGGCATTTACGTTATAGATGTCTATGGGCTCCGGTAACCACTTAACACCAGGTGGGCTGTGAGCTCCTCTATCCATCTAAGCAAAAAACATCGGGAAATAACTGGAGAATTATTTACCCAGTTATTCAGTTAAACAAAAGAGAATTATTTTGTCCGTTCAACCCTATATTTGCTTTCAAGTCATTTTTATTTTTACCAAAAAAGTCGCCTTTCATATACGTTGGGCTTTTGTGTATCGAAAATTTGAATTGCTTCTGTATAATGGATAATAACGTAAAAAAAAAACTTTTATAAGGACTTACTTGGACCATTGAAGTTATTAAAAATTTTAATGAATTTTTTGCGATTCTGACAAAACATTTTTTTTTTAATATTTTTATTGCTTAGGTGGGTGGACGAGCTCACAGCCCACCTGGTGTTAAGTGGTTACTGGAGCCCATAGACATCTACAACGTAAATGCGCCACCCATCTTGAGATGTAAGTTCTAAGGTCTCAAGTATAGTTACAACGGCTGCCCTACCCTTTAAGCCGAAACGCATTACTGCTTCACGGCAGAAATAGGCAGGGTGGTGGCACCTACCCGCGCGGACTCACAAGAGGTCCTACCACCAGTAACTACGCAAATTATAATTTTGCGGGTTTGATTTTTATTACACGATGTTATTCCTTCATCGTGGAAGCCAATCGTGAACATTTGTTGAGTACGTATTTCATTAGAAAAATTGGTACCCGCCTCGAATTCGAACACCGGTGCATCGCTTCAACACGAATGCACCGGACGTCTTATCTTTTAGGCCACGACGACTTCTTAACTATTATTGTTACTATTGATTATTACTGTTCAAAGACTCTGGTTATGTTATTGCAGAATCGAATTATCGCATTAATAACGAAGATGGCGTCGCGATATTGCGATCACGACTCTCATTAGAGGCGGTTTGAAAACACGCGAAACCTCAATTAATCTTTCACGAATATTCCCGTTTTAATTAATGCGTACGGGACGACACTTGATTAGGCTCTTGTTGGCGGGGCTTTGATTAGACGAGCACTTTGTAATCAAATAATGTTTGTCAGTTTGTCGAAATAGAGCGCTACAGATTGCTCTCGTCCTAATCGAGATGATGCAATTTGCGGAGATTTAATTAATCTAGTTTTATGTAAATGCACGATTCGCGACTTAAAACAAAATGTCGTGTCTATTGTGTGCATAGTTTTTAGAGTTTTTTTGCTTTTTTTTCTAACATTAATTACTTAAGGTTTTGATTGTTTAAAATAGTTTAAATAGGTTCGAACGTTAATATTATCGATAGGCAAACTTTACTTTGTATCGAAAAAAGTCAGACAACGATAAAAATTATATATATAGAATTTACTGACACTATTCCTAGCAAGAGCAGTGCTTCGTTGAATCTACTACCGGATCGAAAGCGCGTCCATCTGAGAAGATCCGGCGAGAAACTCAGTGGACGTTATTTGACCTTTGACAACGACAAGATCAAAACATGATTATCATAAACATTGAAGATTATAGAGAACAAAATATCATCATAATCGTCAATCGATGTCTTATTTATCGTTCCGTTCCTTCACCATATTACAGTTCACAAATAGATATTATAAAACTAAAACAAATCTCAGCACAAATAACAAACATATATCATTAACTAGATAACATTCTTTAAAAGGTTGCATTATTGTCGCTCACACCTGGGATCGTGTCACGGCTGAATTGAAATTATATTGCAATTTATAAAAATTAAATATCGACATTGCGTTTCTATAACGAGATATTTCTTTAACTAAGCCGTCACGTTTCGATTTGTACATTTTTCGTGAAATAATAAGGCATTTGTAATGATATTTCATATTATTATCAGAGGATATAATGGAATCTATCTGAGATTCGGAGCTGCTGAGTTATTGGTGTAATTTGTGAATGTCTCTTGTGAGTTGATAGCAGTTCTTCATCTTGAACTTATCTCACTTAGTGGGTCGACATTGTTTGCATTCATGCTGTGCATTTAGTTTGAACTTGAACAGCCGACTCGTTCCAAGATCGTCGACTCCTTGTGAAAATAGTACTCTTTGGTTCGGGAAATTCATGTATGAACTAATGGGAGAATGGGCTGTAAATAGCAACATTCTTCTTCTTTACGGTGTTGGAATCGACGAACGGATTTGGAATTTACCGGAGAATGAATTAGGTATAGCGCGAGTATGATGTGTGAACTAACAGTAGGCAGCGGCTTGGCTCTGCCCCTGATATTGCTATTGTTTATGGGCGACGGTAACCACTTACCTACCATCAGATGGGCCGTACGTTCGTCTGCGTTCAAGGTCAACAAAATCAGCTTACATACAAACAGCACATTGCAACTCCGGAGCAGGTACGGGTAGGTTCGCTATGCCCCTTCGACCCATCTTTTAAGGTACTCGATGGCTTACAAATCACTCTGGTCTTCAGTAATTTTAATATCAGGGTCGTGAGTAAGTCTACGTATCTACAGCAATTAAATGGAAGCTTGTGTTAAAATAACACAGAGCCTCATGATCTCAGAGATCTCATGCCTGTATTGAATCCTCTAGTCCAGTTACCTCATTGCTGAGGGTCGTGACGATCATGTTTAGACAGGATTTTTTATGGTCTTTCCAGCGAAGGGCTTCGTGAAGGGCTTCGTGGAATGGGGTTTCTAGTGTAGTGCTGATTTGATACTAGTCACCTCCACCAACTAGTCTAGCTGTGCCCGCGCGG
Source organism: Bombyx mandarina (assembly GCF_030267445.1). Taxonomy (NCBI): domain Eukaryota; kingdom Metazoa; phylum Arthropoda; class Insecta; order Lepidoptera; family Bombycidae; genus Bombyx; species Bombyx mandarina. Next base: position 1,442,164 of record NC_143211.1, read on the forward strand.
TCTCTTTCCCTCTATCTTCCCTGTCTTGAATAGTATTGGATTCTAGTACTTATTAATTACCATTTCTAAGTTTGCGCTGACCTTCTAATTTAATTCCAGAAGCACTGAAGCTGTACGGCGAAAGACTAACGGAATGGGAGAGGAACGAGATAAGGAAGTACCCTCAGATCTGGTTCCTTGGCTTGGAGTCCAACAAGGTTCAGGCAAGGTCCAACCTGCCGAACAATTGCGGATTCGACGATGAAAACGGGAGCTATAACAAGGTCTGCATCTAAGCTTAGTTCCTTCTATAACAGAAACATTGAATAACTTAACTTATTAACTGACTTCAAAAAAATAAAGGTTCTCAATTCGACTGTATGTTTTTTTTATGTTTGTTACCTCATAACTTTTGACTGGGTGATTCGATTTTGATGATTCTTTTTTTCTTAGAAAGCTGACGCTTCCCGTGTGGTCTAGTTCCGATAATGGTATCCATGAGAAAACCATGTTAAGTCTTAAATTTGCATTAAGTACGTGCGCGAGAAATAGACGAATAACTCCGTAACTCAATATCACGCCAACCGATTTCGATGATTATTGTTTTTAGCGTATATTAATTTGTTTTGGAATATCTTTCTTTTTATTTGAAGTCGGTTTTTATTAAAGCATGTCTACTTACAATTAATCGATGCAAATTTTATCTATTTAAAGGAACGATCCTATTTTGCAACTCAATTACAGAGAAGCCCATAGCTTTGTATGTTTAGTTCTTGGTATATTTGCATGTGATCCATCAGAACTTCAACTACCTTTGCCTCAATTTATCATTGGGTATATTTAAGCTACTAAGTTTTATAGTCGTCGTGGCCTAAAGGTTAAGACGTCCGGGGCATTCGTATGTAGCGATCACGTAGCGATGCACCGGTGTTCGAATCCCGCAGGCGCGTACCAATTTTTCGAAATACGTACTTAACAATTATTCACGATTGACTTCAACGGTGAAGGAATAACATTGTGTAATAATAAAAATTAAATCCGCAAAATTATAATTTGCGTAATTACTGGTGGTACCTGGACCTCTTGTGAGTCCGCATGGGTAGGTACCACCGCCCTGCCTATTTCTGCCGTGAAGCAGTAATGCGTTTCGGTTTGAAGGGTGGGGCAGCCGTTGTAACTATACTGAGACCTTAAAGCTCCTATCTCAAACGTAAATGCTGCCACCCACCTCGAGACATGAGTTCTAGGGCTTCAGTTTTTGCAGTACAACGGTTGCCCCATTCTTTAAGCCGAACCGCGTTACTGCTTCACGGCAAGTGGTTATCTGTTATTGCTGCTGTCGATATTTTTTCTAATTTAGGCACATTTATATCGTACTAACACACTCGTTATTAGCTTCTTCTGGCGAATGTACTTAAATGCAACCATAATTCTTGATGACGTTCTGATCTACGTAACTCAACAATGAAGCACGTCTTTTGTACAAACTCGTGGCTAAACGTAGATTCTGAGCACGCGTGAACGCAATTCATGCTTCGTAGATTTGATTTTCGTTCGAATTAAACGTTCTCTACAATCATTAAGGTAGTTAGCAGTTCTTGCTTTCAATAAACCACGATTTGGCCCTTTAAAATCTCTCCAACGTAATTTCTTGCTTGCCTGTGCTTTGAAACAACTGAGCTACGAGGGCACGAAGGTCGAGTGATATAGGAGAAGAGACTGCATGGGACTGTTCGGGATTATAGACATTCCACTTGTTTTAAACTTCTGTAATGTACATAACTGAAAGTGCGTTCACAGTTCGCAATGTATTGTAAATGACCCGAAATAATCGGGTTGATTTAGTCGATTATACCTTTACGCATAATTCTTCATCATTTCATATCTGTTCCAGCAAATCCACGACCACATCGCGTACAGATACGAGATCCTCGAAATAATAGGGAAAGGTTCATTCGGGCAAGTTATCAGAGCTCTCGACCATCGCACCGGTGAACAGGTAGCGATCAAAATCATCAGGAACAAGAAGCGCTTCCACCACCAGGCCCTGGTTGAAGTCAGGGTGTTGGACCATCTCCGACTGAAAGACAAGGACCAGTCGCATAACGTGATCCACATGCTGGATTATTTTTACTTCAGGAATCATTTGTGCATTAGTTTCGAATTGATGAGGTGAGTTCTGGTTTCAGCAAATGTTCATGCAATTCCCGATCCTGCGGACAGAATGGAAAGCAGACGACATCGCCCCAAACACGTCATCTCGGATCCTCCCGATGCACTAACGGTGCTTTTAGGTACCCCAAGCTCCGGTCATCGTTCTCGTCGAAACCGTCGCTATGAACCCTCAGACACAGCCCACTGAGTTTCTTCCGGATCTTCTCAGTGGGTCGCGTTTCCGATCCGGTGGTAGATTCTGCGAAGCACGGCTCTTGCTAGGGTTCGTGTTAGCAACGTCGTCAGGTTTGAGCCCCGTGAGCTCACCTACTAGTTAAGGTTACGCTGGTATAGCCTCTCAAGGCTCTCAGCTTAGGTAGGGAAAAAAACAAACAAACAAAAAGCAAATGATTTTAGGTCTAGTGCAGGTTTGTTCGAAATCATAACTGACATTTTCAAATATGTCAATTTAGAAATAAGTTTCAGTTCCATTCTATTATATTACGAAATAAAAATAGATAGTTCTTTATTGTAGGCATTGGCTCAAAAAGATCGTGAAAACGGCTATTTTATAGCGTAACTTTCTATTTGAAAAAATTACATGAACACAAACACTGCGATTTTTATTATTGTAAATAAGATTAAGATCCGTTTAAAATGTTTGGTAAAATCGCTAACGCAACATTCTAATTCGTTTATGACCAAAATAATTCTGAAAGGGATTAGCCAGATAGCATTTCATCTTTATTGTTAATGCTTTTCATTAATTACCAGTTATTCTGGTTCACGAAATTACAATGCATTGGAAACTGTAAATTTAGATAAAAAATATCGTGGAACTATTAAGCTCGGCCGCGTACTGTAAATTACTTCCGGTCCAGGCATGTTTCCATAGTGGGTACAGTTCCCAATATTTTGTGCCATTTCCCGCACTCCTCTAGCTAACTTGACGGATGGTTTCGTCTCTCTAAATTAAGATAAATGAGGAAAATATCGCACAAAAAAGACCGTCAAAAATAGTTCGACTGGTTTTAGACTTACCCTGATCGCATTCACGTCTAGTGTTCTTAGGTTTTCACGACGTTAAGGCCTTTAACTTAAAGGTTAACTTCCCTGTTTAAGGTTAACTTCTACAATATAATCAGAGGAAGATCGGGTTGATAATTCAATAAAATCAATACGAAATTGAAACTCAAACTCTTTAGGGACGAAAGAACAAAAAACATTAATTTAAATTATTCTTTATTGTGAATTGTTCATTTTATATTCAAAACAATTCAATAGGTTTTAAAAAAAATACAAAAACAGCGACTATACATTTTTGTTGTTGACATTTGTTGACATATGTAGGCGTTGGATAGATATATAGGGCATAGAGTTGAATACCAAACACACACATATTTAAATTATTATGCCAATGTCCCTAAAGAGGTTAAACCTGTTTTTTCATCTCGATACGAAACCTTCAACAGAACGCTGACTGTGATTGATAAGTAGGTATTTTTATCATGAGCCTAGTTAAGGCTAGTAGATACATGATATACAAGATACATGCAGCCTTAGTGTATGATAATATAGTTTATAGAATCTACAGGTAAAGAAAAACCTTTATCATTTAAAACCTTTAAAACTCGTTAATTTAAAAAAAGATTTTTAATGATATGAAATACTTCAAAATGGATAAACAATAAAAAACTTAATTGCGTTTTCTGTGTTATAGAAATCAACATTTAAAGCCCTTAATCTCATTTAAAATTAATATTTTAAACAATATTATTATATTATGCAAAAGTGAACTACTCTTTTTACTGAATGACAGAGTGATGCCGTCTAAGAAAATTATTTGTTACAACTAAAGAGTTTTAAAGGTTTAATTTGAAAAAGATTTTTCTTTTACATATACTTAAGTATCTCGTTTTATGTTAGTATTGGTATCATGAAGAGGCCAGAGTCGTTTTTTTTTATTACTTAGATGAGTGGACGAGCTCACAGCCCACCTGGTGTTAAGAGGTTACTGGAACCCATAGTTACATTATTTATTTACAAGATTTATCGTATTTTCTCGAAAAATAGGCGAATAATTGAATAATTGAAATGTAGTCCATTATTATTGTTTATTTGCTTCCAGCATCAACTTGTATGAGCTGATAAAGAAGAATAACTATCAGGGCTTCAGTTTGAGCCTCATCAGAAGGTTCGCTAGCTCGTTACTGCGCTGTCTTCGGCTCCTCGAAGCTGAGAACATCATACACTGCGACTTGAAACCGGTTAGCTTTCTGTTTTATTTATATTTAAGGAGAAATAAAATCTAAACCACCTGCGGAATCGGTATCTTAGAGTAAGTAAGCCATCTCTCCTTAAGGGCGTTCAACTTCCTCATTGAGACACAATACTGGTAATTTGCAAATTAAGTCAGTCGGGTATTGGTCATCGTGGCCTAAAGGATAATACGTCCGGTGCATTCGTATCGAGCGATGCATCGGGGTTCGAATCCCGCAGGCGGGTACCAATATTTCTAATGAAATACGAACTTAACAAATGTTCACGATTGATTTCCACGGTGAAGGAATAACATCGTGTAATAAAAATGAAACCCGCAAAATTATAATTTGCGTAATTACTGGTGGTAGGACTTCTTGTGAGTCCACGCGGGTGGGTACCACCACCCTGCCTATTTCTGCCGTGAAGCAGTAATGCGTTTCGGTTTGAAGAGTGGGGCAACCGTTGTAACTATACTAAGACCTTAGAACTTATATCTCAAGGTGAGTGGCGCATTTACGTTGTGGACATCTATGGGCTCCAGTAACCACTCAACAACAGGTGGGCTGTGAGCTCGTCCACCCATATAAGCAATAAAAAAAAAACCTGCATCGGGTACTATTAATTTTTGACCTTTTCATGAGCTCCCCCACTGCTTTCCGATTATAAAAATAAAACAGCAATATTTAGTCATAGTCATAAAAATCATCAAGATTGGGGCTTACATTTCAAGAGAGGTTTAAAGGAAGCGGGACCTTCTATGGACTTTGGTAACAAAATTTCCCCCTGCTCCACTAAATCAAATTAAACTGTGTTGCCGCAGTTACAACATACTAGATTTTAAAGTTTACTCACTGACACAAGTTTCCATATTACATTTCTTTGGATCTGGAGAAAATCGCCAGACTTCTAGACGCCAAACACCAGAACTACGCGTTAGGGCGGTAGGTGGAGCATGTCGGACTTAAACCCATTAAAATCGCCTGTTACTCAACAACCAGCGTCTGAACCTTGGGTCAGGTCATCGATGGCAGACTATCCCATAGTGATTTACAAGACTAGATTTATTTCTCAGGAGAACATCTTGCTGAAGGCCAGAGGCAGTTCCTCCATCAAGGTCATTGACTTCGGCAGCTCCTGCTATACAGACGCTCGGGTCTACACATACATACAGTCCCGATTCTACCGGAGTCCCGAAGTCATACTAGGGTTGCAGTACGGACCGGCCATTGATATGTGGAGTATGGGTAAGGTCCACTTTGGGTTTCTGTGTTGCAGATAATTGCAGTCTTTTGAAAAAGAAGAAGCACGTAAGATATTTTTGCAACTGTGAGCTTGATTAAAAAGTATACAACTCATCTATACTTATTAATATTATAAAGCTGAAGAGTTTGTTTGTTTGAAGTTTGAACGCGTTAATCTCAGGAACTACTGGTCCGATTTGAATTTCTTTCAGTGTTTGGTAGCCCATTTATCGAGGAAGGCTATAGGCTATATAACATCACGCTAAGACCAATACAAGCGGAGCACCAATAAAGAATGTTTCAAAATCGTGGCTATTTTTACCTTTTGAGAGTTTCGGCTGCGTGCGCTGCAGAAACGGCTAAAGTTTCGCTAAAATAATGTATGTCAGAATTGTTCCCTTTTAAAAGATCTAAAAAAAAGTCCATGACAGCACATGTCTATATGTTAAGGTTGGCTCACTATAACGTTTTTTATGCTAACCAAATTTGTTCTAAAGTAAACCATTACTTGTGAACTATTCCACGCGGACGAAGTCGCGGGCAAAAGCTAGTGTATTATATATACAGTGATCTCACGATTTTGGCGGGGAAATCAGTACTTCATTTTTTAAATTTTATCGAATATTCGCCTATAATGAAATTTGTTTAGCTTTTTTTTTAAAAAAAAACGCGTATGAAATAAATTGAAATTAACAAAAACCTACTTGGAATAAAACGTCATAGACAGAACTCACTAAATTCCTTAAACAGCAGTAAACTAAAAAAGAGATCTCTATCAAACGAATAGATTCAAACGGACAAATTAACATTTAATTTACATAATTGTTTAATGTGTGTCGTTTCCGTTAACGGATCGCACGTATTACGTATACAAATGTCTAGAAACATCTTTGAAATAATTAAACAAGAAATGTCAATGAATTATCAAACAACAAAATTGTTTATGGCCGAACTCTATTGTCATTGAATCATTACAAACAATTCAGCTTTTTATTCACGTTTCCGCAATTAAAACGTGAGATATATGTATATATTCGATGACCTTCTTTTATGTATAGAGGGAAAAAGAGACGGAATGATTCAATGATGCGAAAGATTATGTTGATAAGACGCGCCCAGTCTGCATTTACTATGCCCATGTGTTACGTAAGCAGTAGTAGAAAGCAGGAGAAAGGTTCACCTGCCAGTGTACTTCCGAACTTGTAAGAATCTTGTTTTTTACGTCACTACCTACGTCCGCGGAATTTATGTCAGTTATAATAATACTATTTAAAGATGTATTTTTTTTTATTGCTTGGGTGTGTCGACAAGCTCATGACCCACCGGGTGTTAACTGGTTAACGGAGCCCATAGACATCTACAATGTAAATGCCGCCATCCACCTTGAGATACGAGTTCTAAGGTCTAATTTTTAACAGTACAACGGCTGCACCCGACCTTCAAACCGAAACGCATTAGTGCTGCACGGCAGAAATAGGCAGGGCGATGGTACCTGCCCGTGCGGACTCACAAGAGGTCCTACCACCAAGAATCACGCATATTATAATTTTGGGTTTAATTTTTGTCACACGATGTTATTCTCTCACCGTTGAAGTCAATCGTGAACATTTGTTAAGTACGTATTTCATTGAAACATTCCGATAGAGGCACCCGTCACGTGCGGACGTGCTCATCGTCCACTCGATCGCCCGGTCTTTGTTCGCCCGGCTTTTGTTAGCCCGGCCATTGTTCGCGCGGCCTGTGTTCGTGATACATCTGCCGACCAAGTGTGTTTCCTGGAAGCTTTTATTTGTTTTGTTTTAGTTATTTTTGTGTTCGTGGAACATTTGCCGACAAAGTGTTTTCCTGCAAGTATTTATTTGTTTTGTTTCTTTTTGTAATTTCTGTTTTGTTGTGCTTTTTCTTTGTCCTGTAGTAATCGCGCCGCATTGCCACCTGTGTTCAATAGAACCGCTCAGGTCCGAGAAGTTGGGGCCTCGCCGCAAGGCGAGTGTTTCAAGACCCGGGGCCGCCCCACCTGGGTACTCAGCGATCATGGACGCTGTATTCGCGGAATTCCTCCGACTTCGCCACCCACAGCTCGCCTCAGAGTTTCTGGCCTTCAAGGCCAATCACACTGCGAGCCCTCTCGAGGACTCCGCCGCGCTCGCTGCTCCTGCGTCGCCTGTACCTGCGTGCAGAGCTTCTGCATTGAGCACCGCAGCCTCTGTCGTGCCTGCCGCTCCCGTGTCGCCTATACTGGCGAGAAAAGCTGCTGCGTCGTCCGCCGTGACCATCGTTTCAGCTGAGCGATCATCCGCGGCCTCCGTCGCGCCCTCTAAAACACCTACACTTGCTCGTAGGTCGCCTGCACCCGCCTCCTCGTGCTCCGACTCTGACTCGGACATGGAGGTCGACCTCGCCCCCGCCTCATCGACGGATGGATTCACCCTGGTACAGAAGGGTAAGAAGCGTGCCGCGGAGTCTCGAGCTCCCGCGGCCGCTAAAATTAGCAAAGCCGTGAACGCGTCGCGCCCCCGCCCTCAGACTCCCGTTGCGCCCCCAGCCCGTGCCACTCCGTCGCCGCGTCCGGTGGCACAAAATAAAACCCAGACCCCTCCCCCGGTTATCCTTCAGGAGAAGGCAGCTTGGGATCGAGTTTGCCTGGCCCTTAAGGCCAAAAATATAAATTTCACGAATGCCCGTAACCTCGCGAACGGCATTCAAATTAAGGTTCAAACACCCGACGACCATAGGGCCCTCTCTTCTTACCTGCGTAAGGAACGTATAAGTTTCCATACTTATACGCTCCAGGAGGAGCGCGAACTCCGCGTTGTAATACGCGGAATCCCTAAAGAGTTAGATGTAGAGCTCGTCAAGGCCGATCTGTTAGAACAGGGCTTTCCAGTGAATTCTGTGCACCGTATGCACACCGGTCGCGGTAGGGAGCCATATAATATGGTTCTAGTCACCCTCCAGCCTACCCCCGAGGGTAAGAAAATCTTCAACACACAGACCGTCTGTAGGCTCTCCGGTATCGCCATCGAAGCCCCCCATAAAAAAGGCACTCCTAGCCAGTGCCATAACTGTCAATTGTACGGGCACTCTTCCCGTAACTGTCACGCGCGCCCCCGATGTGTTAAGTGTTTGGGCGATCACGCCACGGCCCTCTGCGCTCGCGACCAAAAAACCGCGACGGAACCGCCTAGCTGCGTCCTGTGTCGAACACAGGGTCACCCCGCGAATTACCGTGGTTGCCCCCGAGCCCCTAAAATAAATCGCCGCGTCGCCCGCCAAAACCGCCTCCGAGCTTCCGGCCCAGACATCAAAGCCACGGCACCCTCTGCGTCGCAGGCTAAGCCAGCGTTCGTTCCGGCGGCGGTGCCCAGTGTCTCGGCCTGGGCAAAACCGCTGCCGTACACGAACACGGCTACAACTCCCTCCTCCGCGATTCGTCCCACCCCCGCAACTCGTCCCTCTCCCGCGACTTGCCCTCCGACCGCGTCCGCAAATCTCGCTTTAGCGATCGACTTCTTTCAGTCGATCAACTTTGAGCGCGTTAACGCTTTGGGCGACGCCATTCGCGCTGCCTCCACTGCACAACACTTTATCGCCGTTGTGAAAGAATACGCCGACGTATACGCGTCATTAAATACGTACGTCCTCCCCTCACTCCGCCGGTAATCAATGGCGTATATAAGTAGAATAAAGCCCCTATCCGTAACGATAGGATTTTTTAACGCTTACGGTCTCGCAAATCAACGTGATCAGGTTTCTGACTTTTTGCGTGACCATCAAATTGATATCTTTTTAGTGCAGGAGACCCTACTTAAGCCCGCGCGCCGTGACCCTAAAATCGCGAACTATAACATGGTCAGGAACGACAGGCTCTCTGCCCGTGGTGGTGGTACCGTCATTTACTATAGAAGAGCCCTGCATTGCGTCCCGCTCGATCCTCCCGCGCTCGCTAATATCGAAGCATCAGTGTGCCGAATCTCACTGACGGGACACGCGCCGATCGTTATCGCGTCCGTTTATCTTCCACCGGATAAGATCGTTCTAAGCAGTGATATCGAGGCGCTGCTCGGTATGGGGAGCTCTGTCATTCTGGCGGGCGACCTAAATTGTAAACACATCAGGTGGAACTCACACACCACAACCCCGAATGGCAGGCGGCTTGACGCGTTAGTCGATGATCTCGCCTTCGATATCGTCGCTCCGCTAACCCCGACTCACTACCCGCTAAATATCGCGCATCGCCCGGATATACTCGACATAGCGTTATTAAAAAACGTAACTCTGCGCTTACACTCGATCGAAGTAGTTTCAGAATTAGATTCAGACCACCGTCCCGTCGTTATGAAGCTCGGTCGCGCTCCCGATTCCGTTCCCGTCACGAGGACTGTGGTGGATTGGCACACGCTGGGCATCAGCCTGGCTGAATCTGATCCACCGTCGCTCCCGCTTAACCCGGACTCTATCCCGTCTCCTCAGGATACCGCTGAAGCCATAGACATCTTAACGTCACACATCACCTCGACATTAGATAGGTCATCGAAACAAGTTGTAGCGGAGGACTTCCTTCACCGCTTCAAATTGTCCGACGATATTAGGGAACTCCTTAGAGCTAAGAACGCCTCGATACGCGCCTACGACAGGTATCCTACCGCGGAAAATCGTATTCGAATGCGTGCCCTACAACGCGACGTAAAGTCTCGCATCGCCGAAGTCCGAGATGCCAGATGGTCTGATTTCTTAGAAGGACTCGCGCCGTCTCAAAGGTCTTACTACCGCTTAGCTCGTACTCTCAAATCGGATACGGTAGTAACTATGCCCCCCCTCGTAGGCCCCTCAGGCCGACTCGCGGCGTTCGATGATGACGAAAAAGCAGAGCTGCTGGCCGATACATTGCAAACCCAGTGCACGCCCAGCACTCAATCCGTGGACCCTGTTCATGTAGAATTAGTAGACAGTGAGGTAGAACGCAGAGCCTCCTTGCCACCATCGGATGCGTTACCACCCGTCACCCCGATAGAAGTTAAAGACTTGATCAAAGACCTACGTCCTCGCAAGGCTCCCGGTTCCGACGGTATATCTAACCGCGTTATTAAACTTCTACCCGTCCAACTCATCGTGATGTTGGCATCTATTTTCAATGCCGCTATGGCGAACTGTATCTTTCCCGCGGTGTGGAAAGAAGCGGACGTTATCGGCATACATAAACCCGGTAAACCAAAAAATCATCCGACGAGCTACCGCCCGATTAGCCTCCTCATGTCTCTAGGCAAACTGTATGAGCGTCTGCTCTACAAACGCCTCAGAGACTTCGTCTCATCCAAGGGCATTCTCATCGATGAACAATTCGGATTCCGTACAAATCACTCATGCGTTCAACAGGTGCACCGCCTCACGGAGCACATTCTTGTGGGGCTTAATCGACCAAAACCGTTATACACGGGAGCTCTCTTCTTCGACGTCGCAAAAGCGTTCGACAAAGTCTGGCACAATGGTTTGATTTTCAAACTATTCAACATGGGCGTGCCGGATAGTCTCGTGCTCATCATACGGGACTTCTTGTTGAACCGCTCTTTTCGATATCGAGTCGAGGGAACCCGCTCCTCCCCACGACCTCTCACAGCTGGAGTCCCGCAAGGCTCTGTCCTCTCACCCCTCCTATTTAGCTTATTCGTCAACGATATTCCCCGGTCGCCGCCGACCCATTTAGCTTTATTCGCCGACGACACGACTGTCTACTATTCTAGTAGAAATAAGTCCCTAATCGCGAAGAAGCTTCAGAGCGCAGCCCTAGCCCTAGGACAGTGGTTCCGAAAATGGCGCATAGACATCAACCCAGCGAAAAGTACTGCGGTGCTATTTCAGAGGGGAAGCTCCACACGGATTTCCTCCCGGATTAGGAGGAGGAATCTCACACCCCCGATTACTCTCTTTAGACAACCCATACCCTGGGCCAGGAAGGTCAAGTACCTGGGCGTTACCCTGGATGCATCGATGACATTCCGCCCGCATATAAAATCAGTCCGTGACCGTGCCGCGTTTATTCTCGGTAGACTCTACCCCATGATCTGTAAGCGGAGTAAAATGTCCCTTCGGAACAAGGTGACACTTTACAAAACTTGCATAAGGCCCGTCATGACTTACGCGAGTGTGGTGTTCGCTCACGCGGCCCGCACACACATAGACACCCTCCAATCCCTACAATCCCGCTTTTGCAGGTTAGCTGTCGGGGCTCCGTGGTTCGTGAGGAACGTTGACCTACACGACGACCTGGGCCTCGAATCAATTCGGAAATACATGAAGTCAGCGTCGGAACGATACTTCGATAAGGCTATGCGTCATGATAATCACCTTATCGTTGCCGCCGCTGACTACTCCCCGAATCCTGATCATGCAGGAGCCAGTCACCGTCGACGCCCTAGACACGTCCTTACGGATCCATCAGATCCAATAACCTTTGCATTAGATGCCTTCAGCTCTAATACTAGGGGCAGGCTTAGGGACCCCGGTAACCGTACTCGTCGAACTCGACAAAGAGGTCGACGTGCAACCTAACCCATGCATCAGCCCGCTGAGTTTCTCGCCGGATCTTCTCAGCGGGTCGCGATTCCGATCCGGTAGTAGATTCATTCGCGAAACAATTGCTCTTGAGTTGTTAGGTCTCCTTCGGAGGCGCTCGGGCAGTTGTTAGCAAATCCCACCCCTCTTGGCTGAGCCTTTGCTCGCCCACCTGTCCTGGTGAAACTGGAAAGGCCTTCGGGCCACCAGTAAAGTTTCAATCATAAAAAAAAAAAAAAAAAATTTCATTGAAAAAATTGGTACCCGCCTGCGGGATTCGAACACTGATGCATCGCTCGATACGAATACACCGGACCGCTTATTGTTTAGGCCACAACGACTTTTAGACATTTTAATAATATAAGAGAATAATATTTCTCTTTTATACATGTCGTACATACATTTTGAAGTCGTCGTGGCCTAAGCGATAAGACATCCGGTGCATTCGTGTTGAAACGATGCACCGGTGTTCGAATCTCAGGCGGGTACCAATTTTTCTAATAAAATACGTACTCAACAAATGTTCACGATTGACTTCCACGGTGAAGGAATAACATCGTGTAATAAAAATCAAACCCGCAAAATTGTAATTTGCGTAATTACTGGTGGTAGGACCTCTTGTGAGTCCGCGCGGATAGGTACCACCACCCTGCCTATTTCTGCCGTGAAGCAGTAATGCGTTTCGGTTTGAAGGGTGGGGCAGCCGTTGTAACTATACTGAGACCCTTAGAACTTATATCTCAAGGTGGGTGGCGCATTTACGTTGTAGATGTCTATGGGCTCCAGTAACCACTTAACACCAGGTGGGCTGTGAGCTCGTCCACCCACCTAAGCAATAAAAAAAAAATAAAAAAAAATCATGAAATTCTGTGGATGAGATAAAATATGGTCACAATAAAATCGAAAATAAAACTAAAGAATAAAAATTCATTACATATAAAGTAATAATGAATTGGAATGAGCAATGAAATGGAATGTAACAATGAGTAGAGCAGGAAATGACCTAGTGCCTTAATGCCAATTATTATATCCGACTTGCCACTATTACTTTAGCGACTATGATTGTGCCAGAGCAATAATGTCTTTCTGGTGCTATGCTATTTAAATCCGTACAAATAATTAGCCACATATTACGTCTCGAGTTGTGAAATTATTCTGACTTAACTAAATGTAGCATAATATTGCACAAAAATAATGATTGGGTGATTATTTATTTGCATTATATTAACATTGAAACATGTTTTAAGGCAATTTTTTATTGCCCTTCTAGGCAGAAGAGCAGCCCACCTGATGGTGAGTGGTTACCGTCGCTCACGGACCTCAGCGCTTAACCCATGCATCAGCCCACTGAGTTTTTCGCTGGGTATTCTCAGCGAGTCGCGATTCCGATCCGGTAGTAGATTCATTCGCGAAGCAATTGCTTTTGAATTGTTAGGTCTCCTTTGGCGGCGCTCGGGCAGCTGTTAGCAAATCCCAGCGCTTTTGGCTGAGCCTTTGCTCACCCACCTGCCCTGATGAAACTGGACAGGCCACCAGTAATCTCCCATTCATAAAAAGGACATCAGCACAATGTTAGGGCACAGCCGAGCCGATGGCTACCGCTAAGTACTCGGATAGTCTTTGTCTCGTATTCTGTCCGCTTGCCTATTTCGTCGAACATTATAAAAGCGTAAAACAAATAATTGTATTATTACTCACAAAATCCGTAATTATATTTTAACGTTATTCTTTTTATTTGATACTGGCGGCCCGCTCCAGCTTCGTACGGGTCTTTTAACAAAAAATTTAAAATTACAAATTATAATACACACACACATCAACCCTTCTATTTGCGTTAGGTTACTAAAAAAAGAAAATTGAAAAAAAGAAAAGTTAGTTCGAATATTATTATTTTAATAAACTTTTATTTTCATTTAAATTATCTCTTTTGTTATATATTTTTTTTATTTTATCATTTTTCTAAGTTTCGTAAAAAAGTCATTTAAACAAAACAAAAGCCATTGAGCTTATTGAGTCAGAGCTTATAGAGATACCTGTAAACGATATTTAACGTTATCTTATTTTTTTAAATAAAAGAACGCTTATTGTGGCATAACTATAATAGATAGACATATGCTGCCCGGACATTTTTTGTAAATAATAATGTGCTCTACAAAGTCATAGTACATTATTTTATTCTATCATCAATAATTTTCGCAGCGCACGCGATGTAACGAATTTTTAGGAAGTTTTTTTACACCTTGGGTTACATTATTGGAGTTTTAATAAGGATCCCTAATTTTTTTTTAAATAGTGGCTAAATATGAATAGTGTGTAGAGAAACTCTTTATAATATTGGTATAGAAGTGTAGATAATATTCGGCGATCATCCCATAGATTCGATGCTGTAAATAAAAAATATTGAATCGAATTAACAAACAAACCGACCCTGGTTTCTTAGTACGCATTAATCCTTAGAGACTCGAACGATAACACGTTATTTCAGTAAATAAAGCCCGGGTTTCAGATTGATCAAAACTTGTTTGCACATTTCGATTGATCGCGAAAAAGCCTTTTCAAATGAAGACCAATATTTGTAGAGGTCGAAATTGTGCGCATTTTTACAACCATTATGGAATAAACCTTTTTTTGGGCGTCTTGTGGTAGAAATTGATTGCTAAAATGAGAAAAAATTGCCCTTTCCATGCAACTCTTTCTAAATCTTTCTGTCTATGATGATGTACGTCGTAGATGTAGTGTAAATCGATGCTTTGATAGACAGTTTGATAAATTTACTGGTGGTAGGACCTCTTATGAGTCCGTCTTTGAACTCATATCTCAAGCTGGGTGGCGGCATTTACGTTGTATGTTACGTTGTGTCTATAGGCTCCAGTAACCACTTAGCACCAGGTGGGCTGTGAGCACGTCCACCACGTCCACCACCACGTAAAAGCAATTAAAAAAAAATTCACCTGTAAGAACTGCTTGAACATCCGTGCAGAGGTTCTGGAGAAACTCGCAAACAAACAGACAGACAATAATTCTAAAAATCAGTGCTTAACTCATATCGAGTGATACGACCATGTTTCTGTCGCTCTCTCTCTCTCTCTCTCTCTCTCTCTATCTCTGTCGCTCTCTGAGCTTCCTAGATCATCTTATTTGCAGGTGATCCTCGAGATGATATAAATAAATAAAAAATGCTCAATTATTTAAACTAAAATTAGTTTAACAAACAAACAAAAACACAAAACAAAGACGTACAAATCGGTTTATGCTAAAATTAGTTTCAAAACTTAATTTTATGCTTGTTTAAAATGTAAATAACGGCGTTTTTTGTTATGCCTCAATCTTTTCGAGAATTTTCGATTACCAAATACGGAGATTCTGAAAATGTATTCTGTTGTTTTGTTTTAAAATGTGCACCTAAGTGTGTGCAGAGTAGGAATTAGAGTAAATGAGAATGAAAGTAAAAATTCAAAGACGAATCGGAAATTTAAATAATATAGGGCCAATATTTCCCTAGCTTCTCAAACCTTATAGCATACAGTAATATGGTGTGATTCTCGCATGATACCTCCAACTGCTAATGTGAATTTAAAAAAAAAACATAGTGTTAATGACGCTTGTTTCCAGGGTGTATCCTTGCGGAGCTTCACACGGGCTATCCCTTGTTCCCGGGAGAGAACGAGGCAGAACAACTAGCCTGCATCATGGAGCTGCTCGGACCGCCTCCGCCAGACCTGCTCATCCACGCCACCAGAAAGAGGCTTTTCTTCGGTACGTTTTTATTAAAGCGCGTCAGCAACAAACAAAAAGATACCTTAGAATTCATGACAAAACCGGATAAATTGTAATTGAGATCTTAATAAAGTCACACGTGTTAAATGTTAATTAAAATTATAACACGTGCTAAATATTAATTAAATAAAAAAATATAATTTGCGTAATTAATGGTGGTAGAGGACCTCTTGAGAGTCCGCGCGGGTAGGTACCACCACCCTGCCTATTTCTGCCGTGAAGCAGTAATGCGTTTCGGTTTGAAGGGCGGGGCAGCCGTTGTAGCTATACTTGAGACCTTAGAACTTATATCTCAAGGTGGGTGGCGCATTTACGTTGTAGATGTTTATGGGCTCCAGTAACCACTTAACACCAGGTGGGCTGTGAGCTCGTCCACCCATCTAAGCAATAATTTTTTTTTTACTATAATACAAAACGTTAATTTATTACTTATTAAACTGTTGAATTATTCTGTTTAACGATTTAGATTCTAAAGGTTCTCCTCGAAGCGTGACGAACTCAAAAGGAAGAAAACGCAGACCTGGGTCAAGGACTTTAGCGTCGGCCGTCAGAACCGAAGAGCCGGCGTTCCTACACTTCCTCCACCGGTGCTTAGAGTAAGATCATTTTCAATTGCCGAAATAGTCCGATAAGTTTTTCACTAGTTGCAGATTATATCAACGCATTTGAACCTACTTCATCGCCCATCCTAACACTGAGTTAACGAGTCCTAAGCTTAATTAACGGGGCTATCTTGATTTAAATGGTTAAAGTTAAATTGCATTAAATTAAACCTCCGGCTTGAGTCCTGAGAGCTCACCTACACGCTAGCGTAAAGCTGATATATCCTCTCAAGGCTATCAGCATAGGTAGGGAAAAAAGAATTAAATGAATGCTTCATACACTTCATATAATGAGCAGAGATGGTCACAACATTCAGCCCATTGAGTTTCTCGCCGGATCTTCTCAGTGTTCGCGTTTCCGATCCAGTGGTAGATTCTGCGAAGCACTGCTCTTGCTAGGGTCAGTGCTAGCAACACTCCGGTTTGAGCCCCGTGAGCTCCCCTACACACGTTAGGGCAAAGCTGAAATAGCCTCTCAAGGCTATCAGCATAGGTGGGAAAAAAAGAAAAAAAACAACAACATTCTACCATCAATTAGTTTCTTGTACGTCAGAGTTAAGAGCAAGATATTTTTTTCCCAAGAGAATGCAGATTGCAGTCACAAACGAAACATCCTAGTTTGCATTTCGTAGATTTATCATGGAACTGGTCTGAATACGCGTTTGTTACGCGTCATGGGAAAGCTGCGATGAGTTGTCGCATTGCGCAATCGTGTGAACCTTACCGAGTCGCGGAATAACTCATAATTACTTTGTAATAACTCGACTTATACATTCGTGAGTTTGTTTTCTGGGATTCGGAAAACGTTAGGTCTACGGGCTGCGTGAAATGAATACCAATTGTCGTGGATCAAAACGTTTATCGGTATTATTAATGAGCTCTTTATTATATAACAATATTTTGCCATTTGAAGTTGTATTTTGAGTGATCAATAGTGCTAATTCTACCTGAATCCATATTTAGTTAGCGCGAATGGAATAAGTCTTTTGTCTACTTCAGCGAATATTTTTTATTGCATTTTGTTGCATCAAGTAATAAGATATCGTACTCGAGTAGTTATTAAAAATCTATGTCACTAAACAAGCAAAGATTAGATACATTCAAGCATACTATGACGATGGCATTAGTTATAAATAGTTATAGTTGCGAAACCTTCTTTATAATGTTGCGTCTACCATTATCATTCTCAATCCGGTGCAAAATGTTAATAAATAATTTCGATGATATCTCCATTTAGTATGAGGACTAAATTAAATAAAACAACACCATATATTTCTTTATTTACTTATCTATTAGCTATACTTATTTATCTACAATCTGGTAGTAGGACGTCTTGTGAGTCCGCATGGGTAGGTATCACCACCCTGCCTATTTCTGCCGTGAAGCAGTACTGCATTTCGGTTTGAATATTACCAGCTACTTACGGTACTGTAAAAACTGTGACTTAGAATTCATGTTTCAAAATGGGTGGCGTGGGTGATGTCTATGGGCTCCACTTAAAGCGAGGTGGGCCGCGTACACCCATCTTAGTTATAAGATATATATTTATATAAAAAATATATAACTTTCTGCAGTTGAAACCATTCATATCCATAAATAAATAATCAAATTCGTCTTCCGTACATACACACAATTAAATGATGGGAAATATCTCAGTCAAATTCTTGCTCCATATCGATGTACCTAGATAGAAAATTCGGTTTACGACCTACCTATCTTTTGCTAAGCGGTTACCGATTTTTTTTATTGCTTAGATGGTTGGACGATGTCACGGCCCACCTGGTGTTAAGTGATTACCGGAGCCCATAGACATCTACAACGTAAATGCCGTCACCCACCTTGAGATATGAGTTCTAAGGTCTCAGTATAGTTACAACGGCTAGCCCACCCTTTAAACCGAAACGCATTCACGCTTCACGACAGAAATAGTCAGGGTGGTGGTATCTACCCATGCGGCCTCACAAGAAACCTCTTGAACCCTACCACTAGTAAAAACACCAAGAATCTGCGGGCTTCGCAAATATGTCATCGTCCAATTTGAGTTATATTCGAAGCCACTGTTGAAACGAAATAACTGCTAATACCTACAGCGACAGACGGTCCTACATACCGTATTTGAATTATTTATTTTCGTACTAGCTGACCCGGCAGACTTTTTAGTGCCTCAATCGATAAATAAAAGACAAACTTTTGTATAAAATAAACATAAAACAAACAAGACATCCGTCCGACGGGGGACGCATCAAATGGAAAACAAAATTGTTATTTTTATTTAATTCCGAGGATTTTCATATTTATCTACCTTTTAAACCTTCTCTGGACATCCACATATAATTCAAGACCAAAATGAGCCAAATCGATCCAGCCGTTCTCGAATTTTAGCGAGACTAACGAACAGCAATTCATTTTCATTCATATATAGACTATTAGCGATAGTCGGGTAGACACTGTTCGTTACAATACAATTGGGATTTCGAAATGATAAATGGACTCCATGGAAATGCCAAATTGCACAGTAGAATTGATGCTTGGGCTCTTAAGTACATAAATGATCTGAAAGCGATTTTACGTTAACATTCAGAAGACTGAACGGACTTGGATAATATTTGGCACCAAAATAGCTCTTCCTGGGTTGATTTTTTTTAACACGGTAAATTACATGATACCCGGACAACGCCGGCTATGTCTTCTATTGTAATCGCTTGTTCATGGTTTTCGATATAGTGTTTTTTTTATTGCTTAGATGGGTGGACGAGCTCACAGCCCACCTGATGTTAAGTGGTTACTGAAGCCCATAGACATCTACAACGTAAATGCACCACCCACCTTGAGATTTTTTATTATTTATTGCTTAGATGGGTGGACGAGCTCACAGCCCACCTGGTGTTAAGTGGTTACTGGAGCCCATAGACATCCACAACGTAAATGCACCACCCACCTTGAGATATAAGTTCTAAGGTCTCAGTATAGCTACAACGGCTGTCCCTCCCTTCAAAAATAAATAAATAAAATACATTGATTCAAATACAGAAGCTGCAACTCTTTACTCTGGGAAAATGCAATGCGCTTCATTATTACCGAATGACAAATTTGATACAGGCAAAACCACGGTAATCTCTACTAGTTATATTTATTTCCTCATTCAAACTTTCTTTAATTATTAATCTGAGCACATGAATATTATATTCAAATACGAAATTTAAACAAATCTAGTATGACGTAACACCTACATAATATATACTATAAAAAAAAACCGATATATTTTTATATAAAACCGAAAATATCAATCGCATTTCTTTAATTTACATAATTAATTTAACTTAATATTCTTATAGAACGAAGATGTTTAAGGTGTTATCTGAGAAACGAGTTTATACTTTCTATACACATATTGAAGAGATATTATATAAAATAGAAAACATACGATTGCCAAACAGACACGGGAAATGCTTAGCATTCTCGTTACGTCACGCCTCTC
Source organism: Bombyx mandarina (assembly GCF_030267445.1). Lineage (NCBI taxonomy): Eukaryota > Metazoa > Arthropoda > Insecta > Lepidoptera > Bombycidae > Bombyx > Bombyx mandarina. Next base: position 1,462,209 of record NC_143211.1, read on the forward strand.
GCGTTCCTCGCGACGCTCAACCCAAGTTCAATGTGAGATGGCTCTCGACGTAATTACTGGCTCTTATTTCGCAATGCGATTGTCCTCGGCAGTAAAAAGTAGGAGTCGTTTCGGATCTGATCCACATTCGGTGCTTTTAGGCAATTCAACCGCCGGTCATCGTTCTCGTCGAACCCGTCCAATGCGTCGAAAGGTTCGGCGCGTAAATTAACTTACAGACACATCCCACTGAGGTTCTAGTCGGGTCTTCTCAGTGGGTCGCGTTTCTGATCCGGTGGTAGATTCAGCAATACACTGCCCTTGTAAGGATTAATGTTAGCACATTTATTTATTTATTTATTTACTAGCTGACCCGGTAGACTTCGTAGTGCCTCAATCGATAAATAAAAGACTTAAACTTTTGTATAAAATAAACTTAAAACAAACAAAAGGAATCCGTCCGACGAGGGAAACATCAAAGGAAAAATAAAATTGTTATTTTTATTAATTCCGAGCATTTTCATATTTGTCTACCTTTTAAGCCGTCTCTGGACGTCCACAAATAATTCAAGACCAAAATTAGCCAAATCGGTCCAGCCGTTCTCGAGTTTTAGCGAGACTAACGAACAGCAATTCATTTTTATATATATAGATTCAATTCAATACAAAGTCAGACTTACAGCTTGCACCAAACGCTTAGCTCGTTAACACAAAAACATTACTAAAATAATTAAGTGTTATTGTTATCCTAAAAATATCATTATTTTAGACAAAAGTATTTCCCAACTATTGGCAAACACATCAGCATCCAGGATTTCGGACAGAAATTCGTTTAGCAGCACATGACATTTAGCATGACATGCTGAGCCCCGTGAGCTCGGCTACTCGCTCGGTGAAGCTATTATGACCCCTCGAGGTTAGGACAGGTAGGCAAAAAACAAAAAGGTATAATTGAACTGTAGAACAAATCGATCCTATGCCGTGATTTCGATTCAGATTTAGATCCACAGCGTTTTTTTCGAGGGGTTGTCTCGTCTCGTCTCCACCTAACAAAACCAAGCAATTGCTCCCACTTGTAAGCTTGAATTTTTTCGATTGAAAGTTAATTTTACTGCAGTTTCGATCTTCGTTCCGAAATTGTGATAGTTACGAAGTCAAATAACTGTTTGACTGACGAAATGCTATATTATTTTGAAAGTAATTGGTTTCCTTATTAAATTGGATTATTAGATCGAGACTTGTTACTCTTTGAACCAAGATTATGATTATACCTATGTCGTGCGTTGTAGTAATTGAGCGTGGACTTTATTTATCGTTTTAAGATATTTGTTTTTTCCTTATATGAGAAACTAGCCGTACTCGCCCGCTTCGCTGGGAATTTAAAATTAACATTATTATTTATTGTCAATATTATTAAGGAGTCAAACATTCATATAAATATTAGCCTATCCATTTAGTACATGTATTTTCTACATGGATACCAAGCTTCAAGTCAATCGGTTGCACGGTTCAGTAGTTATAACGGAACATCCGTTAAAACAACTGTAGATTTATATATTGGTATAGATTAAGGACTTAAAAATAGACTAAAAAAATATAAAATTGACGCGTTGCTCTTAGCGGCTGATTTTGAAAGAGAGTTTGGTGTCATGGCGGACGTTGCTCACTGACACTTTTAACGTTCAGAAATTGAAGAACACTATGATATGATTATACCTTTCCAGACGGAATTTTATCGAATAATTCAATCTGTTACTTTATCGCGTTTCGTTTTATCTCATAACTTAATATTTCATTTTCTTAATAATAGGATTAGATTATTTGAGGTCAGATCTTAAATGTACTACAGACTTTGATCATATAGTCTTCGTTGTGGCACAAGAAATAAAAACTATTTTTAGTTGATTCAGAGCAATTACCACCACGCTCTTATAACCAGACGCCGGCCCTACAGCGTCTTCAGAACTTCCTAGTGACCTTCACTGTGCTCTTCGAATCATTGACGTGATTGAAATCATTATCCTCTGTACGACAAGACCGATTTTTCAGTGAAGACTTCAAAAACTCGCCCGCGACTCTAAACAAAGAATGATTTTCAATTGTTTCACATCCCTTCCGTATTTTAAAAACACAAGTAATATTTAGTACTGGAATTAAATGTGTCGTGTATTATCGGGCTTTCACATCAACTTCGCGGCTTGTAGCCGTTGGAAGTTTACGGAATAGGAACCGGAAGCCGAGTCATTGTTGTTGAAAACTTTGGATATTGTAGAGTCTTTGAAATTCTTTAGATAATAATAGCGCATTACCGAGAAACGTTTACCGGAAGTCACTGTTTTTGTTCCTACCTAAGCTGATAAGCCTTGAGATGCTATTTCAGCGTAACCTTAACTAGTAGGCGAGCGTGTCACGGCGCTCAAACCGGAGTGATGCTAACACTGATCATAGCTAGAGCAGAGCTTCGCAGAATCTACCACCGGTATCGGAAACGCGACCCACTGAGAAGATCCGGCGAGAAACTCAGTGGGCTGTGTCTATGGGTTAATTCGCTCGTCGAGCCCTTCGTCGCAAGCGACGGGTTCAACCAGGATGGTGACCGACGCTGTTTTACTGAAGTATATTTTTCAAGCAAGGAGCAAGGATAGAAGTTCTTGAGTAATTATAGTATTTTACTGTCTAATTAACAGACAATAGTTTTTCGTCACTACAATAAATAATAGACAGGATCTTATTACATTTTGTACATATATTGTGTATTGTATTTAAATTACTTGCATAAACTTTCTGTTGTCTGCCTAGATCACTATGTCCATTTTGAAAGAAGTTGTGCCTTTAGGCGAAGGCTTGCCCCTGTCCGTGACATTGTCGGTGGACGGTTGTGATAACCATCATGAGACTTAAGCAGTAATCCACATTTGAATATTGTGTTAACTACAGTATATTTTTCTATAAAAAATATCTCTAGACTTTTACGTTACATTTCGCACGGAACAAACCAATTTTTTGAAGTTTAGCAGTTTTTTTGTCTTGAGTTTTTCATCTTTACGACAAGAAGATCCCAACTGTTAGACGAGTGCAAAGTATTTTCTCGATTAAAGTTAGGATGTTTTTATTTATTTATTTCAATGGCCTTGAATGACATGTTAATGGCTTTTTCGATTGGTAACTACATTGCCGAACCTGCGGACCAAATGGTAAACAGTCGACGTCGCCCAAAACACGTCATCTCGGATCCTCCCGATCCACTAACGGTGCTTTTAGGTACCCCAAGCACCGGTCATCGTTCTCGTCGAACCCGTCGCTTGCGACGAAGGACTGGGCGAATAAATTAACCCACAGAGACAGCCCACTGAGTTTCTCGCCGGATCTTCTCACTGGGAATACATAACGGTAATAATAGTAATAATATATGTAATATACAGTTGAGGAAAAAAAATCGAAATATAAGTAAATGATAATTTCTTCTTATTTTATAATTCACATGATATATATTTTTCTTATATTATTAGACGAAAAAACTAGTTTAAATTTTATATCTAGCCCCCATAAAAGCTTTTTTTAATTTAAATGATTTTTTCGAGTTTGAAATCGCAACGATTCTAAACAAAATTCCACTTCAATATATACTTTTGACTCACAAACAGTTTCATTTTTACCCCCAAAAATTTTATTTTACCCCATTTGGGGTAATTTACCCCGGTTCCCCGACCGCTGCTTTAGACCATCAACTTAGGTAAAAAAATATATCAATTAATAAGTATCGACTGCAGGCCCGATTTTCAATTGTTTACTAATAGATATTTGTCGTAAATCAATTAGTCAGTAATACTAGTCAACAAAGCGTGGCATCCCCGAGGCGTCTCACGAATACGGCTTCGCATTGTTGACCTTTACGATGCGAAAGAGAAGTGAAAGTGTTTATAAACATTACCGATTGTGACTACTGCTCGTAAACTCCACGTCACGCTGTCTGTACGTATCGTGAGAAAGATTTATTACGGGTGGTAGGACCTCTTGTGAGTCGGGTAGGTACCACGACCCTGCCTATTTCTGTCGTGAAGCAGTAATGCTTTTCGGTTTGAAGGGCGGCGTAGCCGTTGTACTGTTAAAAGTGAGATCTTACAACTCGTGTCTCAAGGTGGGTAGCGGAATTGATGTTGTAGATGTCCATGGGCTTCAGTAACTACTTAACATCAGGTGGGCTGTGAGCTCGTCCACCCTTGTAAGCAATAAAAAAAATAAAAAATAAAATAAAAATAAACCCTAAAACCTTTTAAAACTCTAAAAAAAACTAAAGAGTTTCTTATTTTATAGAATTATCTCTATTATATATATTATATATATATATATATATATCTATATTATAGAAAACGCAGTTAAGTATTTTTATGTTCATTCATTCTGGATTATTCCGTATAAAATAAAATTTAAAGCCCTTAATCTCTTTTTAATTAATATTTTAAATGGTATTATTGTAAAATGCAAAACTGAACTAATACTCTCTTCACTGAATGACAGACAGGTTAGTGGTTCCGTCTAAGAAAAATCTTTTTTTTTAAACTAAAAAGTTTTAAATACGAAAGGGTTTTCTGTCAATTTAAACTTAAAATAAATATGATATAATTGTCGGCTTCATAACCAATACAAAGTAGAACCGTCTTTAATCGTTCAAATACGGCTTCCTATAGATTTTTATACCGTTTCTTGAGTTCCATCAGCAGCACATGTAATTAAATATTTAAAAGAATTAACGGACCAAGAGATTTTTTGAAATATATTCTATCTCACTGTCAATTTTAGATGCCCGAATAGCTTTTGGAATATGACGTTGAGACCGTGGCTTACTGCATCACGAGGACTTGTATTAAAATAAATAACTACTTACTTCGTTTTTTAGCAATACTAGTTTTAATGGAGAAGAATATTCTGGAAACTTGCATGTCAATATTTATGTCACTGCAATGCAATGTTGTAATGCTTTTTCTGAAAAGTGTTTTTGCATTTATTATGTGCTATTTATTTATTCTCTTTTGCGATATCGGTATTAGGTAGATAGGTAAATTCTTCACTTCCGTATTTAATCTTGTAACAACGCACAGTTACGGTAACAAATACGCATCGACAACATTAAAACGTATACGCGACTTGCTTTTCACAATCATAAAGTTTAAAGATCACCGTAATTTACATACAAATTATTATCAGACTGTCTCGTCGCTGTTAAAATCGTTTTGGCCTGCCTGTTTAGTAATACGGTCGCATTGTTGCCTTCCTATGAGCTACGCAACTTCACAATTAGATAGAACTGTGCGTCTGCAGTGAAAGGTTCGAACGGTTACCACATTTAGCGTCGGTTAGATTCTTCAGATCTGTCAATGCGCGATACCGCGAAACTTTGACAGATTAAGTTGTACCAGTGGTTCCCCATTAGTCGAAATTCGACTATAATTCATTGAAATTATAAGTCTGAACATTAAATATTATATTATGGATTATATCGTCAAAGACTATTATAATTCTACAATCACAGATTTCACTAAGATTGCACTATAGAAAAATAATATTAAAGACCAACACGATTAATCACGATCACAGACTTTAAGCAGTAACAAAAGTTTGACAATAAACAAAGAGTATATATAAGTGTATATGTGTTGTGTCAAATACACGGTAGTGTGTGTAATGTTTTTTTTATTGATTTATATGAGTACAAATTTTTTGGGCATAATTTAAAAAAAATTAGCCTTTTGCACTCCTTCTCTGTATTCTCTATAAATACTTTTTAAGTCCTTTTTTACTGGTGGTAGGACCTCTTGTGAGTCCGCGCGGGTGGGTACCACCACCCTGCCTGTTTCTGCCGTGAAGCGGTAATGCGTTTCGGTTTGAAGGGTGGGGCAGCCGTTGTAACTATACTCGAGACCTTAGAACTTATATCTCAAGGTGGGTGGCACATTTACGTCGTAAATGTCTATGAGCTCCAGTAACCACTTAACACCAGGTGGGCTGTAGGCTCGTCCACTCATCAAGCAATAAAAAAAAAGTGTAGGAAATGTCATACTCCTCCGTCCGCGGATTTTCGTAAAAAGGGGTACAAAGTTTTTGCTTTACGTAGTAATATATAGATTATTGTTTATTTATTTGTTGTTTAAATGTTGGAACGGAGTGGAAATATAAGGTCTAAATCTAAATTGTATTGCACAAAGAGCTGTCCCAGTCTGGAACACAAGATTACTCTGCGGCTGATATAGGGAAGATGACAATTATACAATTCAATTTGCTACAAGTAATCGGTAATTTGCTACAACTATGATCGGCTTCTTGCCGATCATAGTTGTGGTATTCTAGGCCGAAAACGCACAGCCATTATTACGAATGTTTAGTTGTTGATGGTGCCTATATAGTTTAAACTTTAACGACAAAGATTTTTTAGAGACACTGCGAACAAATTTTATTTTAAGTCGTAATACTATTAAATTGCAAAGACTTTTTTGGGGACTGCAATAATTGATAAATTTGCGCAGCTTGGTGTAACTAAATGAAAACATTTTTTTTTCAATTTTCTACCGTTGTATCTAATTTGTTGACAATACAAGTTCGTTATGACGAAACTTAGGAAGCTTGTGTCTGACAGACTGAAAAAAAAACAACCTTAATATTTTTTTGTAATACCTATCTCGGATTAAATAAAATGTTAAGTTTTTTGTGTGATCCAATTCCGTATTTGGATTAATGAAATATAATTGAGCACTGGTTATTTCGATAACGATACATCCGATTTTCAGTGTGCTTAGTGCGAGTTTTTTAACGTTCTCGATAACGTAAAAGTTAACTCAAATTTGTATGGAGTTGCAGCGTTATAACAGAATACGTTTGCCGCAAGGGGTGCTGTTCCAACTCCATACAAATTTGAGCTAACTTTTACGCTATCGAGAACCTTAAAAACTCGGACTAAGTACACTGAAGGCTTGACATATTTTATTTATCTCTACTTAATCGCAGGTATCCTAAAGGGCTGACATGTACGAACAACAAATTATTTCAACCAATAGGAAATTGCTATTTGTCATGATTATTTTTCTATAGCAGATAACTGGTTGACACTCGTTGGCAAGTCATTCATTGTCATATTATACAAGCAGTTGCGTAAGTAACCTAATGGATTACGCCGCGTCATGGAGCGTGGCTTCATACGCATTGACATAACTGATTAGCTGTGGTTTCCTAGTTTTAATTGACCCATTAAATTTGTATGGATATTAATTTGTTTGAAATTAATGGTTACGTGAATTTCATAGTTCTGTATATAGTGCGTTAATTCGGAATGTGTTGTACATAATCCGAGAGGTTTCAATTCAGCCGTGCCAAAATTACGTCAATGAATAACGTTGTAATTCGTTTTCGCATGAATTGACATTTACCTTAATAAGTTAGTCGGAGCAATTTTTTACAAAAATGTCTCAGTGCCATTTACTTTAAAAAACAATACGCAATTGTAAGGAAAGTAAGAAGTAATTACAAGAACTAGTGATCCCGCAGTAGTCGAAATTCGACTATCTATATCTATACTAATATTATAAAGAGGAAAGATTTGTTTGTTTGTTTGTTTCGAATAGGCTCCGAAACTACTGGACCGATTTGAATGATTCCGATAGAGGCACCCGTCACGTGCGGACGTGCTCATCGACCACTCGATTGCCCGGCCTTTGTTCGCCCGGCTTTTGTTAGCCCGGCCATTGTTCGCGCGGCCTGTGTTCGTGGTACATCTGCCGACCAAGTGTTTTTTCTGGAAGTTTTTAATTGTTTTGTTTCCTTTTGTTATTTCTGTGTTCGTGGTACATCTGCCGACAAACTGTCTTCCTGGAAGTGTTTAATTGTTTTGTTTCTTTTTGTTATTTCCGTTTTGTTGTGTTTTTTTCTTTGTCCTGTAGTAATCGTGCCGCATCGCCACCTGTGTTCAATAGAACCGCTCAGGTCCGAGAAGTTGGGGCCTCGCCGCAAGGCGAGTGTTTTCTAAGACCCAGGGTAGCCCTACCTGGGCACGTAGCCATCATGGACGCTGTATTTGCGGAATTTCTCCGGCTTCGCTACCCAAAGCTCACTTCCGAGTTTCAGGCCTTCAAGGCCGATCACACCGCGAGCCCTCTCGTGGACTCCGCCGAGCTCGCTGCTCCTGCGTCGCCTGTACCTGCGTGCAAAGCTTCTGCATCGAGCACCGCAGCCTCCGTCGTGCCTGCCGTTCCCGCGTCGCCTATACTGGCGAGTAAAACTGCTGCGTCGTCCGCCGTGGTCACCGTTCCAGCAGCGCGATCATCCGCGGCCTCCGTCGCACCCTCCAAAACACCTACTCGTAGGTCACCTGCGCCCGCCTCCTCGTCCTCCGACTCTGACTCGGAGATGGAGGTCGACCTCGCCCCCGCCTCATCGACGGATGGATTCACCCTGGTGCAAAAGGGTAAGAAGCGTGCCGCGGAGTCTCGAGCTCCCGCGGCCGCTAAAATTAGCAAAGCCGCGAACGCGTCGCGCCCCCGCCCTCAGACTCCCTGTTGCGCCTCCAGCCCGTGCCACTCCGTCGCCGCGTCCGGTGGCACAAAATAAAACCCAGACCCCTCCCCCGGTAATCCTTCAAGAGAAGGCAGCTTGGGAACGAGTTTCCCTGGCCCTTAAGGCCAAAAATATCAATTTCACGAATGCCCGTAACCTCGCGAACGGCATTCAAATTAAGGTTCGAACACCCGACGACCATAGGGCCCTCTCTTCTTACCTCCGTAAGGAGCGTATAAGTTTCTACACGTATACGCTCCAGGAGGAGCGCAAACTCCGTGCCGTTATACGTGGCATCCCTAAAGAGTTGGATGCCGAGCTTGTTAAGGCCGACCTTCTCGAACAAGGCCTACCGGTTAACTCCGTACACCGCATGCATACAGGCCGCGGAAGGGAGCCATATAATATGGTTCTCGTCGCCCTCCAGCCTACCCCCGAGGGTAAGCAAATATTCAACATCCGAACGGTCTGTAGCCTTTCCGGAATCGCAGTCGAAACCCCACACAAGAAAGGCACACCTAGCCAGTACCTTAACTGCCAATTATACGGGCATTCTTCCCGTAACTGTCACGCGCGCCCCCGATGCGTCAAGTGCTTAGGCGATCACGCCACGGCCCTATGCACTCGCGATCAAAAAACCGCGACGGAACCGCCTAGCTGCGTCCTGTGTTGAACACAGGGTCACCCCGCAAATTACCGCGGATGCCCCCGAGCCCCTAAAATAAATCGACGCGTCGCCCGCCAAAACCGCCTCCGAGCTTCCGGCCCAGACATCAAAGCCTCGGCACCCTCTGTGTCGCAGGCTAAGCCAGCGTTCGTTCCGGCGCCGGTGCCCAGTGTCTCGGCCTGGGCGAAACCGCTGCCGTACACGAACACGGCTACAACTCCCTCCTCCGCAATTCGTCCCGCCCCCGCGACTCGTCCCTCTCCCGCGACTTGCCCTCCGACCGCGTCCGACAATCTCGCTTTAGCGATCGACTTCTTTCAGTCGATCAACTTTGAGCGCGTTAACGCTTTGGGCGACGCCATTCGCGCTGCCTCCACTGCACAACACTTTATCGCCGTTGTGCAAGAATACGCCGACGTATACGCGTCATTAAATACGTACGTCCTCCCCTCACTCCGCCGGTAATCAATGGCGTATATAAGTAGAATAAAGCCCCTATCCGTAACGATAGGATTTTTTAACGCTTACGGTCTCGCAAATCAACGTGATCAGGTTTCTGACTTTTTGCGTGACCATCAAATTGATATATTTTTAGTGCAGGAGACCCTACTTAAGCCCGCGCGCCGTGACCCTAAAATCGCGAACTATAACATGGTCAGGAACGACAGGCTCTCTGCTCGTGGTGGTGGTACCGTCATTTACTATAGAAGAGCCCTGCATTGCGTCCCGCTCGATCCTCCCGCGCTCGCTAATATCGAAGCATCAGTGTGCCGAATCTCACTGACGGGACACGCGCCGATCGTTATCGCGTCCGTTTATCTTCCACCGGATAAGATCGTTCTAAGCAGTGATATCGAGGCGCTGCTCGGCATGGGGAGCTCTGTCATTCTGGCGGGCGACCTAAATTGTAAACACATCAGGTGGAACTCACACACTACAACCCCGAATGGCAGGCGGCTTGACGCGTTAGTCGATGATCTCGCCTTCGATATCGTCGCTCCGCTAACCCCGACTCACTACCCGCTAAATATCGCGCATCGCCCGGATATACTCGACATAGCGTTATTAAAAAACGTAACTCTGCGCTTACACTCGATCGAAGTAGTTTCAGAGTTAGATTCAGACCACCGTCCCGTCGTTATGAAGCTCGGTCGCGCTCCCGATTCCGTTCCCGTCACGAGGACTGTGGTGGATTGGCACACGCTGGGCATCAGCCTGGCTGAATCTGATCCACCATCGCTCCCGTTTAGCCCGGACTCTACCCCGTCTCCTCAGGATATCGCTGAAGCCATAGACATCTTAACGTCACACATCACCTCGACATTAGATAGGTCATCGAAACAAGTTGTAGCGGAGGACTTCCTTCACCGCTTCAAATTGTCCGACGATATTAGGGAACTCCTTAGAGCTAAGAACGCCTCGATACGCGCCTACGACAGGTATCCTACCGCGGAAAATCGAATTCGAATGCGTGCCCTACAACGCGACGTAAAGTCTCGCATCGCCGAAGTCCGAGATGCCAGATGGTCTGATTTCTTAGAAAGACTCGCGCCCTCTCAAAGGTCTTACTACCGCTTAGCTCGTACTCTCAAATCGGATACGGTAGTAACTATGCCCCCCCTCGTAGGCCCCTCAGGCCGACTCGCGGCGTTCGATGATGATGAAAAAGCAGAGCTGCTGGCCGATACATTGCAAACCCAGTGCACGCCCAGCACTCAATCCGTGGACCCTGTTCATGTAGAATTAGTAGACAGTGAGGTAGAACGCAGAGTCTCCTTGCCGCCCTCGGACGCGTTACCACCCGTCACCCCGATGGAAGTTAAAGACTTGATCAAAGACCTACGTCCTCGCAAGGCTCCCGGTTCCGACGGTATATCGAACCGCGTTATTAAACTTCTACCCGTCCAACTCATCGTGATGTTGGCATCTATTTTCAATGCCGCTATGGCGAACTGTATCTTTCCCGCGGTGTGAAAAGAAGCGGACGTTATCGGCATACATAAACCCGGTAAACCAAAAAATCATCCGACGAGCTACCGCCCGATTAGCCTCCTCATGTCTTTAGGCAAACTGTATGAGCGTCTGCTCTACAAACGCCTCAGAGACTTCGTCTCATCCAAGGGCATTCTCATCGATGAACAATTCGGATTCCGTACAAATCACTCATGCGTTCAACAGGTGCACCGCCTCACGGAGCACAATCTTGTGGGGCTTAATCGACCAAAACCGTTATACACGGGAGCTCTCTTCTTCGACGTCGCAAAAGCGTTCGACAAAGTCTGGCACAACGGTTTGATTTTCAAACTATTCAACATGGGCGTGCCGGATAGTCTCGTGCTCATCATGCGGGACTTCTTGTCGAACCGCTCTTTTCGATATCGAGTCGAGGGAACCCGCTCCTCCCCACGACCTCTCACAGCTGGAGTCCCGCAAGGCTCTGTCCTCTCACCCCTCCTATTTAGCTTATTCGTTAACGATATTCCCCGGTCGCCGCCGACCCATTTAGCTTTATTCGCCGACGACACGACTGTTTACTATTCCAGTAGAAACAAGTCCCTAATCGCGAAGAAGCTTCAGAGCGCAGCCCTAGCCCTAGGACAGTGGTTCCGAAAATGGCGCATAGACATCAACCCAGCGAAAAGTACTGCGGTGCTATTTCAGAGGGGAAGCTCCACACGGATTTCCTCCCGTATTAGGAGGAGGAATCTCACACCCCCGATTACTCTCTTTAGTCAATCCATACCCTGGGCCAGGAAGGTCAAGTACCTGGGCGTTACCCTGGATGCATCGATGACATTCCGCCCGCATATAAAATCAGTCCGTGACCGTGCCGCGTTTATTCTCGGTAGACTCTACCCCATGATCTGTAAGCGGAGTAAAATGTCCCTTCGGAACAAGGTGACACTTTACAAAACTTGCATAAGGCCCGTCATGACTTACGCGAGTGTGGTGTTCGCTCACGCGGCCCGCACACACATAGACACCCTTCAATCTCTACAATCCCGCTTTTGCAGGTTAGCCGTCGGAGCTCCGTGGTTCGTGAGGAACGTTGACCTACACGACGACCTGGGCCTCGAATCTATCCAGAAATACATGAAGTCAGCCTCGGAACGGTACTTCGATAAGGCTATGCGTCATGATAATCGCCTTATCGTAGCCGCCGCTGACTACTCCCCGAATCCTGATCATGCAGGAGCCAGTCACCGTCGACGCCCTAGACACGTCCTTACGGATCCCTCAGATCCAATAACGTTTGCACTAGACGCCTTCAGCTCTAGGAGCAGGCTTAGGCACCTCGGTAACCGTACTCGTCGAACTCGACAAAGAGTTCGCCGTGCAACCTAACCCATGAATCAGCTCGCTGAGTTTCTCGCCGGATCTTCTCAGCGGGTCGCGATTCCGATCCGGTAGTAGATTCATTCGCGAAGCAGCTACTCTTGAGTTGTTAGGCCTCCTTCGGAGGCGCTCGGGTAGCTGTTAGCAAATCCCACCCCTCCTGGCTGAGCCTTTGCTCGCCCACCTGTCCTGGTGAAACTGGAAAGGCCTCCGGGCCACCAGTAATCCTTCAATCATAAAAAAAAAAAAAAAAAAAACGATTTGAAAAATTATTTTTCCATTAGAAGCCGACATTGTCCCTGATGAACATAGGCTACTTTTTTTATAATTTTTTTTTTTTTTTTTGTTTCATGTGTGTTTTAATGTTTCCGAAGCGAAGCGAGGGCGGGTCGCTAGTATTTAATTAAAATTGTCAGCTTGTACGCTATTATGATTCTATTTTCAAAGACTATTTCATAAATCACAAATTTCGTCAAGACTACACTATAGAAAAATATTAATAAAGACAAACAATATTTATTCTCAATTTGACAACAGACGTCAAGAACAAAAGTTTGTCAATAAATAAATAGTATGCATGCGTGTGTACGTCAAATACATGGTATTGTGTGTAATGTTTTCTTTTTTGATTTAATGTATCTTTTATGCATATAACTTTTATGCATAATTTAAAAAAAATATTAGCATTGTGCACTTCTTCTCTATATTCTCTATAAGTGTGGAAAATTTCATACCCCTCCGTCCGCGCAATTTTGGTAAAAAGGGATACAAAGTTTGTACTTCACGTATTAATATATAGATTATAATTTATCGCGGATTTAGTTTTTAATACACGATTTATTAATAAACTGCTTGGGATGTCAATACGATACTATTACCATTTCAAAGAAGCAAATCTCAATATTGTGACAATTGTAACAACAATTTAACCAATACCTTCTGCGTCTCGTAATTAGCTGAACAAATATTTTTATTGCTTTAACACGCAGACAAACAAACTGTCCACTCGATTGAAAGCGGTCACTGCCGCCCATGGACATCAGCAATGCTATCGTCGCGCTGTTCCCTATCCTGATATTATAATCAGTAGTTCAATACGAATATTGTCACGGAATTTTGAACAAAAACATCATCTAGATCTATTTAAACCCAAATCTAACGACTTTAATTATTTTTTATCAATAATATTACAACAAAATTCTCCAAGCTACGCATATAAACTGGGCGTATTAGTTTGAACTCAAACCAACTTCGAATAAGTTAAGAATTTAGGTATTATTAAAGTACTAAGAGTTATTTCTCGGCCGTTCTAGAACCAGTAGGGAGCAAAAGTGATAGTTGTCTCCTTGAACTAGATTTCAGCGTTTTGCTGTGGACAGTAAGTTATAATTGTAAGGTCGATGACCAGATGCGAGTGAGGCTATATAAAGTAATAATTTTAAATCGCTTTTATGAAAATAATTATATTTAATTTATTATTTACAGATGCGATTCTTCTTGCTTAAGTTTCATCAATACTGAGTGTCGTGACCCTCCTCGCAAAAAGAGTTTATTACAGACCATTCCACGCCATTTGCCTCTATCTGCCGCCGAGTGTAGAGCATCGTGAACTGTGGTGTCGAGGGTAGTGCGGCTCTGGTCAGTCCAACGTGTCGGACCTCTACGTCGTGGTCTTCTTCCGTTCACCTTGCCAGTCACCATTAGCTTCTCCAAGCTGCCGTGATCCTTTCTTGCAATGCGGCCAAAGTATTCCAGAACTCTACGTAGGCAGATGGTAGAAAGCGTCGTATTTATCTGGAGTTCTTGGAGGATCGACACGTTGGTGCGATGTGCTGCCCAGGGAATTCCTAGCATCTTTCGCCAGCACCACATCTCAAATAATATAAGATAAGATGCGATAAGACTTTGTTTATGTGTCAAATCCAAGAGAGAGCAACTAAGACCTTACATAATAGGGGTTGAAGTATGAAATTGCCGTATTATTGTAATTAGTACTTCGAATTGACATATAACCTTCATGGCTTGAGATTTTTGAGTGAAACTTTTTTCAAACGGTACCTATGAGGTTCTTCTTTTAAAAAATGTGAAACATTTGATTATGTTTTATTGTTGTTTTTCTTTATTCAACTTAGACAAGAAAGATGGATAAAATTCCAGTGATTTTTGAATATGAGTTCCGACGCGTAACTAACGCTGCAGAAACAGCTCGCAATATCAATGTTGCGTGAAAATTAATATGTTTTATTGCCTTTGCAATGGTAGATGGAGCACACGGTCGACATAATGATAAGTAGTCACTTTACGCTCATGGATATTGGCAATGGCACGGGCACAGTCAAACCGCTTCTTGCTGAGGACTCTCCAAAATGGAGGACTTTCCTCTCTTAAATACTACTCGGAAAATATATTGTGAATTGTATCAACTGTACGGAAATTGACATTTGATTAATTATGATTCTAATCAAATCAAATCAAATCATCATACATCAGAATATATAATCACATATCAGAATTTATAAGTATACATAGAATAACATATATTTTTCTTTTAATTTATCAACCAATGCACTTAGTATGTTCTTTTCTGGATCATCTTTCGTTGACTGGTACATAATTCCTTGGACAATGTCCGCCAGTGTACGTGAAGTTTTATTAGTAAATAAATAAATATTCAAGTTAATCAGACGTCTTGAACTTGGCGATAATTATGTTGGTAAATTCTGTTACATCGATAGATACAGATCAAACTAATAAAAGCGTGCTAAAAAGCTAATACAATTGATTCAAATCTACCGTTTTTTCTCGAAACCAAGACCCCAGTTCACATATATTATAGATACGGAATAAACCTTATAATACTAGCTAAGTTATAATACGTATCGTGAATACCTCCTTTCAGTTTAACCTATCGAAATCCACAGTTACTCCGTACGTACGCATTACTAAATCTTAGAACTAGTTTTCCCTTCAATAAATCGATGCTAGACCTAATGTTTACTTTCAATTTAATTTCAAAGTTTAAACGAGTAAATTTATTTACAAATTCAACTTACAATCATTTTTTAATGTTTGGTAGAGGGGCAAGAGGTCGACCTAAGAAGACATGGATGGAATGTGTGAATGTTGAGATGACGGCTGATAAAAGAGAATGAATGGAATAGAGAAATTCGCTATGCCGACCTCACCTAGTGGGATAAGGTTGTAAAAGAAGAAGAAGAATCTATTATTTAATGTTCTCCGCGTCAAATGTATCTTCTGTTCTTTTGATTTTAATTATTTGGCAGAACAACTGATCGTACACGATGTAGATGACAACGCGAATATCATCATGCACCTAGAGACATAAAACCCAATCCGAGTGAAGTTGTATCGAAAAACACTTTTTTTCTCGGGCAAGGACCGAACCTCCTACAAAGTGTCCTAGGGGGCATGCGGGATAATCGATCCGATCTCCACCCGGGGTCAGAACCCGGTCAGAGTAGGGGGGTTCCCGCGGTCAATACTATGTGGAGTATGACGACGGAGGGAAGATCTTCCATCGAGCGGGTGGTATTGCTCGGTACACCGACGGTCGGAATGCTATTGTTCGGAATTTGTATATATGGTAGCTTATCTTAAAAACGTCGTAAGCTAGAATTAGGCATCTGTCAAATATCTTGTGTTCTCTGATGACTACCGCCACAAATACAACCAGACTCGCGGCGCCATCCGTATCGAAAAACACCTGACCCATTATAAGACTGCTTCACGCCAGTAGTAGGTAGAGCTACACCGAGCCCTGAAGGGTCACAATACGACCCGCAATTCGTGAAAGTATACCACGTACAATATCGACCTCTCATCGGGCGCGGTTAGTGAGCGAGTATTACCAAACCAGATTATCGCCTTCCGCTATGCCAACCTAAGTCCGTTCACTTGGATCGTTCACTTCGTTTATTCACATAATCATGAATTCGCAAAACGATAATTTCAAAAACCTATCTAGGTTTGTGTTACATTACATTGAAACGATTGTTCGGTGTTTGGCTGGACTTTTTTGTAATTCGTGTGTTTGTAATTTGAAATATGATTCATTTATTGGAGCTCATAGTTCAGTTCAAAGATTGAATGAATATGAAAGAAACGAGTTAATTTTATTCTTTACATGAAAATCATAGGCTGGTTGTTGTCATTCGTGAATTATCCTAAGGGAACTTTTTAGTTTAGTGTGCTTTTAGTTACACGTTGAGCTATATTGTTCATTAGAATCCTTAATTAGATCGTGCTGAATTCCAAAGCTCCGGCAGACAGTTATCGAAGCTTATTGACAGCATCAATGCCGCAGATTTCCTGGAGGTGTTAAGTCGAAGACTCTAGACTGTATTGTGAGCAGCATTGCGGAATTTCTGTGGTCTTAAACCGGAATCTCAATTGCATTCGAATAATTTCTCTCTTGATCTTATAAAGAAAACTTTTTTTTTATTGCTTACATGGGTGGACGAGCTCAGAGCCCATCTGGTGTTAAGTGGTTACGGGAGCCCATAGACATCTACAACGTAAATGCCCCCATCCACCTTGAGATATGAATTCTAAGGTCTCAGTATAGTTACAACAGCTGCCCCACCCTTAAACCGAAACGCATTACTGCTTCACGTCAGAAATAAGCTACCTACCAGTGCGGACTCACAAGACGTCCTACCACCAGTAAAAAAATCTATACTAATATATAAATCTACAGTGGTTTTTATAACTCCGTCCGGTCCGTTATAACTACTGAAGCCTGCATCCAATTGATTTGAAACTTAGTATCCATGTAGAAAATACATGTACTTAATGGATAAGCTAATATTTATATGAGTATTGGACTCCCTAATAATAATGACAATAAATAATAATGTTAATTTTGAATGCCCAGCGAAGCGGGCGAGTACGGCTTTTTGCTTATATGGCGGAAACACCAAGATACAAATAAATTATTTTGTCCGCAGATGGGATCCGAAGCGTCGTATAACACCAACGGAGGCGTCCCGCCACGAGTTCGTGACCGGCTGTCCTCTGGGAAGTACACCCTCGGGAGTCCTCGCGTTACCACGTCTCGCCCCGCCGCGGCCAACACGCGGGGCGCTACTGCACTCTCAGTCTGCCGGCGACGTGGCTGCGATGCTCGGCCGCGCGTGACCCAAGCCCTGAGTTAGGGCCAGATCAGGCCTCCCTTGACTCAGCGTCAGGTTTCATTCAACGAGGTCGTAGACATAATTGAGCTCTAGGATATGGTCTATTGAATGTGAATCTTTGTTTAAACTTTCGATCAAAGAGTAAAGGGAATTAACAAGATTTAAAATTCGTCGTTTGTCTTAGAATTGTTGAAGTCCGAAGTAAAGAAGCAAATTGCGAATTTAAAGCAGATAATTCTGTTAAATCTCTTATAATCTTCATTATTATGTTAAAGTATATTTTGGTGCGTAAGATACAGTTATGATTGCTATAACAGTACCTACTCTGCCTCGGTACAAAATAAGAGTTGAAAGTCCGTTAGCAGGTTTATTTAGATGACATACTTGTTATTATTCTAACACATCGTAAACTTGTTTCTCAAACTGTGTTCTGAAAATATTCGTATTGGATCTTTAGACGAGTTTGTTTTGTCGCGTTAGTTCATGGGAATAGACATGTACTAAGAAACGGAGTGGTTTCTTTAAACTTTCTATTTATCTTTTACCCTAGCTAAGCGTTGGTAGCCTAAGGGGCTATTCCAACTTCTCACGGACCAGTGAGCTCACGGGCTCAACCTGAGAGAATTGCTAAGGGCAAGAAGAGACCCAAGCAAGAGCAGTGCTTAGCTGATTTTACGACCAGATCGGAATCGCGACCCACTGAGAAGGTACAGCGAGAAACTCAGTTGGTTGACTTACATCTAAACTAGCAACGTATTAGGTTAAATATGCAAATCAATAGATTAATAGATTTTTTCATCCTGTTACAGTACCCAGACTATCCTCTTAGATACCAATGTTATAGTACCACATGCTGACAGCACAATGTGCTCTTGATATTCTTGTTCTAAACTAATTCTATGTCAATCGGGTCTTCCCTTCATTAATTTCTGGATAAACACGAAATGGCAATTCTTCATGTTTGAATGCTGTTGTCATTTCGCCTTATTTAGATTCTATTCCGGCGATGATTGGACGCGCGAGATTTTATTCAGGTATATCGTTAAAATTTAGCTTATTCGTTATTTTGGTAATAGGTATTAAAATAAACATAAGCCAGTTCGTGTGGTGATTTTACAAAAATATATTGTAGAATATAATTTAAATCCACAGATTTCGATAACACTGAATTGTTTTTTTTTTTCTGTTGCAAACTTTTTGTCATTAACATAATCATGACCATTTCTGTTGAATGAGTCGAGAGTTCAACGCAACTTGAGAACATAAATCCGTTTTGTTTTTTCCACCATCTTGACTGACAAAAGTTTTGTTTCTGCTTCTAGAAATCTGAATTTAAATATATTAAAATAATGGATGTATTTATTAAATAGAAATTTTGAAAATTCAACTTGCATACAACACCGAAGATTTTGGATAACAATATGAAAATAACTCTAAATTTGAACACTATACACGTTCACAAATCAAAGTAACGTATAGTCTACAATCCGTAACGTTTTGTTTTGACATAAAACCCGCGATCGTAAACTGCCAATGTACCTATAAAAGTTGTTAGTCAAAATTGATAGATATAAAAAACAAAAAGGAGATAATTGAGGCCACAGCAAAACCTATACATATATTAAGGGCCGACAGAAATCGCTCCTTTAAGATCAGTGTCAGACCAACTGACATCTGTTGAATGTGTGACCGCAAGTATTATGGAATAGCTGAAAAGGTCGTATTTTGTGTAATTACTAGAAAACATTGTCTAGTCATTTACGAATTTCTATAAATACCTATACCAGTAGATTATGTAGTCGTTTATTTAAAGAATATTTCGGTATATTTGTAAGTTAATTTGGAATATTTATAATAAGCATTGACCAAACCGACTTCGTAACGTTAAAACAATTTGAAGGAGAGTCAAATAAAAAATAATTACTACAAATAAACAAAAGAGAACGGAAAATAAAACAGATAACCGATTGTGGAATTAACTGTTTTAAATTAGTTGTAACATCCACATTACATACATCTCGCATCGGTCGATATTTCGAAACATTTCGCCTTCGCTGATAAATCGTTCCAAATCTTACGTCCCTTTCTAATAATTAGATTGTTTCTCAAAATATGAGATGACCATACATCTGTCACGCACTACTTGTTTCGTTACCAAGAAACGATGTTAAATCAATTTTGAAATCTTTAACGATTGCGATCTGTTTTTGGTAACTCTAAGTTACAATATTCGATTAATAGAATCGATTAGTTGGAACTGCCGCTAAAGTCGTTCAGTTTTGGTGCATTTATATAACAGATAATAGCCATCTTAAAATTAGACTATAATATGTCCTAATTTAAATAAAATTTTGGTCGATTAAACAAAGCGTTCTGCATTACGTTTTTTGGTCAAGCCTTGTTTACGTAGAAACACGGAATCTATACTTTAAAGTTTTGCGAAATTTGTTAGTTGTACTGTATTTGTAATTTACAACTCTGCTGTAGTAACATTTCTAACATTACACGTACAAACATACCAATACGAACTCTAAATATTACTAGTAATCTATATAAATAAAATAAAACTAACATCTCGTTAGTAATCGCATAGCTTGCGAACACCTCGACCCTATTGACTGACAATTTTTTGTCATAAAATTTTCGTATGACCAAATGAGGATCTTAAAGAAAAAATAATTTGAAAAGGACATCGGCCGGATCAGCTAATGATATATAAATGATAAATGCTTTTAAATTGGTATTGAAAGTGAGGGTTCTATTAGTTTCCCGCAAAGCCAGTTGTGGTATAAAGATGGTACGGCGTATATTAAAGTCATTGTTCAGAATATATTTTCTCTTGAATTTAACAAAACTCCTTATAACATCCTTGTTTTCGAGCAAAATTTTAATTTTTTTAATGCAAAAAATCAATTATCAAGCAATGCGATTTTTTGAGTGACTTAATATTAAGAATACTCAGAATAATATTGTAACATTTAGATTTTAACTAATACAATTTTATAATTACATCATGAAACAACCGAAACTAATTCACTACTAATTGACGAGCCCCTTTTTATATTTAAACTAACGAATTATTTTAAATAAATAAATAATACCGATCAAACACAACCACTAATAAAAATGGACGCGTAGTAAAACTATCGATTAATATGTTAATATATGGAAAAGGTGACAAATAAATAAATAAATGCAAAATATATCCGTTAATAATACGCGTTACGTAATTACTTTTATTCATAACTCGATTATTTTTATACTTAATTCAGTTAAGACTAATAAGTCTTGTAATTTATGTTCGTCATTAAAAGCTTGTTTATTTAAAGAAGCTTGTCCTAATTGGTGAGTAAATCAACCAATATCACAATTCAGTAGGATAGCAATGCGGTAGATCATTACATGTTAGATACTGAACAGAGAAATTTTGTATAGATAGGCCTATTTGATAAATATTGGCGGTATATGACGAAAGCCTTTCAGAGAAAAAGCCCGACGAGCTTTTCGGATCTCGGGCAGAACTTACATTTTTAATTCTAGTTCTCTCCTTAATACAGGACCGAAAATGAAAGTTGTTATTGTTGCATACCAATGTAATGCCAATATAAATTATTCTTGATATATAGTACCCACTAGAGCCTAAAAAATCGTATTTATTAACCACGAGGTTGCTAGTTTTGAAATATCTACAGCAGAGTAATGAGATTGTACGTGTAATAACAAATATATACTTACAAATGACCAGAGCATTCTGTTGTCCACAATCACAATCGATGATCGTAACGACGAGCCAAATTAACGATAGTGTTCTTTTGGACCTACACTGTATTGGACAAAGCATATTTTACTGCAGCGTACAGAGCAATATTAACAAACAATTTCTCGGTCAATTTAAAAATATTATGATTTTATTAGATTACTACAAAAACGTGTCGCTTGCCTAATAATCCGTGATGACAAATATTTTGACAGTATTGCGAGAATAAGCGTGCGTTCGGAACTTGTCACCGTTATTTTGTTCCCTAACTATTCGCTGGTAGCCTAAGTGGGTATCCCAGCTACACGCAAACGGGTAACTGAGTTCACGGACTCGACCTGAAAGAGTTTACCAACACTAGCCCTAGCAAGAGCAATGCTACGCAGAAACTACCACCGGATCGGAATCGCGACCCACTGAGAAGGTCCGGCGAGAAACTCAGTGGACTGTGTCTATTTTTACTCATCGAACTCTTCGTCGTAATCGACAAGTTAGACGACAACAGCACCGTAATAAATCGCGGGCATATGCACTTAGCGATTTTTTTTGTATTTATTATATATTTTCTAACAGAAATGAAGCCCTTATCAAACTTTGTCAGCGATAAGTAGGTGCACACCCTTAAGGTAGATATAATAATGGATAATAATCGACTGAATATTATAACACTAGATGGTATACGCCTTGTCATATCATAAATGAAATATAAGAAACAAAATGTATAATGTTAATAGAATCATTATTCACGCGTATAGGAAATATATATATTATACATTACTTACTAAAAAATCTGTAGTTTAAAAAAATTGAGGTTAAAAAGGTATACAGTTATTAAAATATACAATAGACACTGACATTGTAGACAGTTTTGTTAACTCTGAAATCGATTTGGACTAACACACTACATATAAGAATACTTAAACACTGGTTTTCATCAACGTTATATCACACCTAATAAAGTATGACATAACATTGATTTTCTCTAATAAGAAGAAATGGCTTGTTTATAACACAAACTTAAAGTAAAAAATTTGGAACTTTAATACCTTTAGCAAATTTACCAGATAATAAATTTACAGTGTGCTTAATGCGAGTTATTTAACGTCCTCGATAGCGTAAAAGTTAACTCAAATTTTTGAGTATGGAGTTGGAACAGCGCCCCTAGCGGCAAACGCAGGCAAACGCTCCAACTCCATACAGTTTTTTTTTTCGGACCGGTAGCCGAACTGCTTGAGTTAACTTTTTTGCTATTGAGAAAGTTAAATAAGCACTAAGCACACAGAAGAACATTAATAAAAATCTTAAAGGGATGCAAAACATACAACTAGTAATCTGATCGATACCCAACGGTGATATCATCTGATATTTTGGTACGTCTCTAGAAATACTGACTTCTGTGACATTCTGTATTGACTTCAGGACTTTAGTGATTTGAGAAGTATTCAATACTGTTCTTATTCATAGAACTTAGCACTCCTGGCCTAAAAATATCACGAATCTTATAACCGTAACGAAATCACAATTTTACTCAGAGTGTTTATTTTTGTAAATGTTTTCGTGAGTTCTCCAGCGCCGTTTTTGTTCATGAACAACGTTAGTACTAATTATCCCGGTATGTACATAATAAAGAAACATAAAAAAGACAAATGCCACAACACCAATGAACCCTAAAGATTTACAACAATGAGTTCTATGTGCTATATAATTAGTACTTAACGTGTGCTATCTATGTATTTTTTGGGAACTAAAGTGATACGAACATCGAATGCTGTAGTATTAGTGCGAGATCTTGAAGACTAGTTAGATTAAGAGTGCGTCTCGTTCGCACATGCTGATTGTATTTTATGTGCGAGCAGGTCGGTTATTGATGTGTCGATCTCGCCTTAAATGTACGAATATGAGGATTCCTTATAAGTATTTATCTGTTTAGATGCTTAATCGTAAAATTGTATAAAAAATAGATGATTTTAAAATTTTATTATGTTAATTAAATAATTTTCTAAATAAACTAATTATTATCATTATAAACTGATATAAATATTGTTCGGCATAAAAATACGATGCCAAATTGTACATTATGAAATCTCAGTACTAGTGAAATGTGTGTATAATAACAACAATTCATGATATATTCTATTCTTTAAAATAAAATAAGAGCAATTTTTTTCTTTTAGTAATATTTGATTTCGCTAGCTGAATCGTCTAGTTAAGAAAATTCATATCAAGTATATTGAATCGAATATTGGTACGTTACAAAAAAAACAAATCACAGTGATTGTAACAGTCGGAATGTCAAACGATACAAAATGCGAACACGTTTTTTTTTATATCAATTAATAATGAAACTAAATCAATCAGTAAATTAAATTCAAATTGTCATGAATAGCAGCTAGTATTTACTATCGTACTAGGTATAGGCAAAATAAACTATATCGTAATATTTATTATGTGATCTCAATAGTTTAGTCAAATGATACTATATTCTAGGCATAGTATTGTATAGTGATTATATAATAACAATCTATATATTTCGTCTTAGTATTTGTTACTTTGTCTATAGTACTGTGTAGTACTGTCTATATGTAAATATGTGTTAGATTTAGGCAAAGCCAAAACGTGAATTGAGAGACATATTATCTGTGAATACAATGTTGTAGTTGTAGATTTAGCCGTAACCAAGACATAGGGGGGACCACATTCATAAATTGCTTACTGAGTAGATCTATAATTTAATCTACATTATTTCTTCACAGTAATTGAATTTATTCTAGTGAGAGACAGGCTATTCATAAAATATAATTAAATATCAACAATTACCTAATATAAAATTGACGTTAAACATAAACTTTAATTAAAATTGAAGATAGTTCTGTTCTAGCCGATGAGTGTCCAATTTAAACTCAACCGTATTTCATTTAGTTAACAATAACAGTAAGTACAATAACATTAATAACATTGCTAACAGTTAGCCAACTGTGAACAATCATTTTAATTTACGTCCAATGCGTGTAGAAATTTTTTTAGTTCACACTGGAACGATTGATAATGCTCGATTATATTAATATAAGAATAATTTTCCAGTTATATAAAATACCAGGCTAATACGAAAATACACCAGCATAATCTCTTTTATAAACTGTTCCCCCTCTCTAGAAATGTGACGGCTTGGTTACGGAATACAAATAAATAATATTATTTAGAAGATGGTTGTTGTATATCGATGTATTAATTCTGAATTAATAAAGTTCTTCCAAGCAATGACTTTGTTTTTCTTGGTGCTATGCCTATGATTTTTTTTTCAACCAACAAACTTTTTATTTCAGAGGTTCAGGTTCACCTTTATTCAGACATAATGAATTGAGAGTAAAGGTGATCATTTCAAAAATTTCATTTCTTAAAATATTTCCATAATGTATTTTTAAATATCCGACCTAATGCTTCTGACTGTAGCACATAATAAACGTTAGATAACATTATTAAAAAAGCACGTACAAAGATTACTTTATAAATACCAGAAACGAGGAAAAGTTTATTATTATTAACCATCAACGAAATTATATGAATCAAAACAAGTAGGTCGTATACACCGCTTTACTGCCAACTAACGAAAATCACCCTTAAACCACTACATATAAAGCTACTGTTTCTTTTTGCGACAACTTGCGCGGACGACTTTCTGTGTCTAACAATAGTAAATGACTTAACAAATTACATCGGGTAATGGGTCAACCGCAGCAAATGGAACCTCAATAGGTCGGTACTCGAAAAACCACGAGGAAGATTCTCGTTTAGTTGGAAGCTAGCAGTTTTCAGGTAAAGAAAGGTCGTTCTGGACGCGCTTTCGAAGCTCGTATTAGTGGGAGGGTTAAGTTGAACAAAAAATGTACTGCAACAATTGGATGATAAGAAAACCGCAGAGGGCCGATCGCAATTCATTGTTGCTTCCTCGCTGTGGTGGAATGGATTTACCTCACACATATCAGTATATTCTAATAAACAAACAGATTTGATATACATAATCTTGAAAGACAACCTTCTCCGTTTTAAGATATGAAAGACAAATTAAAAAAGTCGTCGTGGCCTAAGCGATAAGACGTCCGATGCATTCGTGTTGAGCGATGCACCGGTGTTCGAATCCCGCAGGCGGGTACCAATTTTTCTAATGAAATACGTACTCAACAAATGTTCACGATTGACTTCCACGGTGAAGGAATAACATCGTGTAATAAAAATGAAACCCGCAAAATTATAATTTGCGTAATTACTGGTGGTAGGACCTCTTGTGAGTCCGCGCGGGTGGGTACCACCACCCTGCCTATTTCTGCCGTGAAGCAGTAATGCGTTTCGGTTTGAAGGGTGGGGCAGCCGTCGTTACTATACTTGAGACCTTAGAACTTGTATCTCAAGGTGGGTGGCGCATTTACGTTGTGGATGTCTGTGGGCTCCAGTAACCACTTAACACCAGGTGGGCTGTGAGCTCGTCCACCCATCTAAGCAATAAAAAATAAAAAAAAAACATCGTGTAATAAAAATCAAACCCACAAAATTGAAATTTTTGCGTAATTACTGGAGGTAGGACGTCTAGTGAGTTCGTACGGGTAGGGACCACCGCCCTGCCTATTTCTGCCGTGAAGCAGCAATGCGTTTCGGTTTGAAGGGTGAGGCAACCGTTGTAACTATCCTTGAGACCTTAGAAATATCTCAAGGTGGGTGGCGCATTTACGTTGTAGATGTCTATGGGCTCCAAACCACTTAACACCAGGTGGTCTGTGAGCTTGTCCACCCATCTAAGCAATAAAAAAAAGGCAATGTCTCTACAAAGATTGACATGCTTACTACATAGCATGTTACAAAACTACTTTATCGTCAAACAGTTAATTAAAGACTAATAAATATTGATGTATCTGAATTGTATAACACGAAAGAAGGTTACGATTATGGTGGTACTATTAGAAGGCATAAAGTTACCCAAACATTGAGAAAAGGGTTATACTAGGAGTTTTCACGAGCGCTTGAATCAAGAATGAGGAGCTTCGCATGAGAAACATGTTCGCAGAGTGTAGTCCGAAGGAATACACATTTATCAATGCTATTTGTGTCAAATTGGCAAGATAAAATAACTTGATAAGTGGCTGTCGCACGAACTGTGTGCTTAGTGCGAGTTTTTAACGTACTCGATAGCTTAAAAGTTTTTTTTTTTTTTTTTTTTTTCCACAGGAGAAAATCGCCGGATCCCCACCCGCGCGGCAGGTGGGGTATGTGGGAGTTGAACCTCACTAAAAACTCCTGCCGCTCACAACCGGCGCCCTACCTCGGACCGGGCCGGAGCCCAGTCGGGGCTATTGAAACGGCGGGACAGGGTTGACGCAGAGCACATTACATCCATCCCACCGTCCCACGGACGCCGGACCGGTGGCCGCCAGCGACACGACCACCGGTTCCCTCGTTCAGCGGGCCGAGAGCCCGCTTTGATGGCGCCGCGTTACACCTTCCCCCAGAGCGGTCGGGGGAACGCGGTCTACCATCACCCGGCTTCCTATTGCGGGTGAGCGTGCAGAGCACGCCACCCCACGTCTGGGTCCCTCCCCGCACAAAACGGGTGGGACCCCTAGCTCTTAGGGGGCCAGGTCACGGATACGACCCCGGTCCCGACCCCCTGCTCGGCGGCGGCGGGTTTCTGCGTAGTGAGGAAAGCTTTCCCTCACTCGCCCCGCCGCCTCCTTCTGCGAGATGGTGCACTCGCAGAAGTCGAGCATAGCCTTCCATGACTTATCGCTGCCAAGCATCGACGCCACGACGCCAGGCAGCGACAAGTCAGGTCCTATCTTTGCGACCAGGACACGGCGCTGCACCTCCCAAGCGGGGCAGACAGCGAGCGTATGCTCCGCCGTGTCCAGGTCGTGTCCACAATGGTGACACCTCGTCAGCTTAAAAGTTAGCTCATATTTGTATGAAATGGGATCGTTTGCGTACGTTTGCCGCTAGGGGCGCTGTTCCAACTGCATACAAAATTGGGCTAACTTTTGCGCTATCGAGAACGTTAAGAAAGTCGCACTAAGCACACTGATTTCAATGCGGCGAACGTGTTTATGTATGCCTTGCGTTGCTTAACAGACACGAAAAACAAAGGAATTGTAAACTGCATTGATATTTGCAATGAAAAATTGATTCTTTTAGATAATCGTAAACGGTCATCGCGTTGGCTAGGCCCTGTTTCAACACCTAGGCAATGCACTAAACGAAAACTGGCCCCTAAAAAGTCATGGGGACTGTTTGGTGGTCGTCTAGCGCAGATATAAGACATCTTCTTACCAATTGGCAGCAGTATCATTGAAGATATCTACTATGAAGAACTGGACGCAATGATGGAGAATCTCGAGAATCTTCAGCCAGGCCTGGTTATTATTTGCTAGTTCCTGTTAATCCTACACGACCTCACATCGCGCAACGGTCTTTAAGCTCATCAGACTTATAGCCGACATACTTCTACTTTTTTTTTAATTTTCGATAACTTTTTGCAGGCTGTGAAAAAATTCGACATCCGAGAAGCAATACAAACTGTCCTTAAAGAGTCCATTGGCTCCCATACCCTAGACTTCTTCAAGGCGTTGAAAATTTTCCACTGAAATGGCAGAGATGCTTCCAAATAGTGGGTGTATATTTTGATTGATAGATATAAAAAAATATTTATCAAAATGTGTCTAACTTTCTGTATACTAAACGGCAACTTCATAGGTTAATGTCGACGTCGCCCAAAGCTTGTCATTACGGATCTTCCCGATTCATTAACGGTGCTTTTAGGCACCACAAGCACCGGTCATCGTCCTCGTCGAACCCGTCGCTTGCGACGAAGGGTTCGACGAGCGAATTAACCCATAGACACAGCCCACTGAGTTTCTCGCCGAATCTTCTCAGTGGGTCGTGATTCCGATCCGGTGGTAGATTTTGCGAAGCACTGCCAGTTAGGGTCAGTGTTAGCAATGAGGCTGCGCCGCATGCTACCGTCACTCTAGCGCGCTGGCACCAGGAGGACGGGACGGCGCGTCGGCGGCTGTGGACTGCGATGCGGTCCGCATTTTCGTTGTCGCTGTCGTCGCCGAACACACTGTTGAAGAGCAACCCGGTCGGCGGTGTATCGCGTTCCGACCCGGCAGGCTGGGTCTGGCCCAACGGGGTATCCCGGAACACCAGCGGCACCGCCCGGGCGGCCTGGTAGGGCCGCCGTACCGCGGAGACTGACGTCGTTGGTCGTCGACTATCGCCTCGACGACCCGTCGGTCAGGCGTCCTCGGGGTGGCGCCGCGTGTCTGGTTGTAGTGTTGACCACGGGAACCTCCTACTCTGCCCAGGTTCTGACCCCGGATGGAGATCGGACGTCGGGTGTAAGAGTGCAGGGGAGTCGTTTAGTGGGTGGGCCCTAAAATCCTTGGGCCCGCGATCTGCTCTCAACACCTGCAGATCGTTGAGTCTCACATACCCCGCGTGCCCCCTAGGCGCGGGGACTTCGTAGGAGGTTCGGCCTTGGGCCTGAAAAAAAAAAGGGTCAGTGCTAGCAACACTAGGGCTTGAGCCCCGTGAGTTCATCTACACACGTTAGGGTGAAGCTGAAATAGCCTCTCAAGGCTATCAGCATAGGTAGGGAACGAAAAAAATAATAGGTAAAAACCTAATATTATTACAGGTAGTAGTATACTGAATTACTGCTTCTTTATAACCCTAATGCTTGCCATCGTACTATAATAACGCCTATTTTAAAAGGCTTAAATCACAACTGATCCATGTTGAGCAAAACATCAACAACATGAACAAATTATAAAATATTTAGTATGAAAAGCTAAGGGAAATTTCCGATCTAAGCAAAGAAAACTGTGCTATACAAAATAACATTATTTAAGATAGCTAAGTAATAGATTATATTATAATATCGATAAATTTGATTAATTCATAACTTTCTAAGAAGCCTGTGAATAGTTTCGTTGAGAGAGCGGCGAACTGTGTCGCAACCCGGGCCTTCTTCTTACCGATCCTTACCCAACATTAGTCAACATGCCGTAAAGGTGTTGCCGATGTGTTTCTTACGTAAACGAACAGAATCTGCTGTGGTAACAATTGCGGATATTCAATTCATTTTATTGATTTAATAAGACCGCGATTTCGTTTCAATGTTTGTTTACATTTGTTGACAAATTTGTTTTGTTGTAACAATCAAATTGAAAACATACGATTGTTGTAACAAACAAATTTGACAAATTTGTTTTAGTTGTTCCAATGTGAAGAAGCGTGATAAAGGTTTTCGTAATTTAAAATATTTTTACAATTTAAATTTCACGTTTTTTATATTCATTTTGTATTCTCGACTATTCGATTCTAATTTTCAAACGAATAATTAAATTAAGTTTCAAACTTGTCTGTTTTTCTGTCTCTATGGGCAGACCAATCCGAATATATAAGCTCTCAATACAATATCTGAAGTTTATTGAATACCTTTCAATTTTTTTGGACCCTTCCAAGCAGTCCCTACCCATAAAGCCCCTTGGTGTGGTTTAGTTTTAGAACTTATATCGCGCATTTCAAAGAAAGAAAACTAAATAATAAATTTAATGACACACATGAATCTTCATGGTCCCGCAAAGAACTGAATGATGGTCAATGGTTTATCGGAAGATAAGTGATCCCTGGCTACTCGAGTAGGTCCAGTGTACCAATGTGCTTGTGCGAGTTTTTTAACGTTCTCTATAGCGTAAAAGTTAACTCAAATTTGTATGGAGTTGGAACGTTTACCTACATTTGCCGCTAGGTACGCTGTTCCAACTCCATACAAATTTGAGTTAACTTTTACGCTATAGAGAACGTTAAAAAACTCGCACTGAGCACACAGAAGCACGCGTTACTTTTACTGCTGAGGCTGTCCAATGTAAACAAAACGAACAAACATTTCTAATGTACCTATTGCATTGTTTGCGTCAAACTAGATTTAGATAATGTTATTATTAAAATTCTGTAACAATGTTCATGTTGAAGTACCGATTATAAGGTCACGATTGGCGTGAAGTGAAACGATAGCACTGCTGGTGTCCATAGGCGGCAGTGTCCGCTGTCAATCGAGTGGACAGATTGCTCGTCTGCTTATTAAACCAATTTAAAAAAATGTTTATCTAATTGGTACACAGAAGGTGTTGGTTAAATCGATGCTACAATTGTCACATTATTAAGATTGGTGACTTTGAAATGGTAACTGTATAAACTCACATCCTTGGCAGCTTATTAATAAATCGAGTATTCAAAATCAAACCGGCAATAAATTAATTCGCGTAATTACTTGTTACTCTTCTTACTATTGATTCTTGTGAGTCCGCATGGGTAGGTACCGCCGCCCTGCCTGTTTCAGCCGTGAAGCAGTAATGCGTTTCCGTTTGAGAGATAGACCAGTCTCATGTGGGCATTTACGTAGTTGATGTCTATGGGCACCAGTAAACACTTAACACCAGATAGGCGATAAGCTCGTCCACACATCTAAGCAATAAAAAAACCAACGAGGTAAGTAGTACGAGGTAATATCTTCTGATATTTAGCTATATAAACAACTGATAATATTTAGGTAGGTCAGGCATTGGAATGTATCCATCGGTAATACGCAATTTTATCACGATCGAAATACATTGGTAGGCGTTATGTCATAAGCAACCAGACAGTTCAAATATTATGAAAGGTTAAACTTTCGACACGAATATTGTTAACTGCCTAAAATACTCGACCACCCAGAGGTTCGGTGAACATGGCGCCGACAATTTTCACTCCAGCGTCGCGTAGGCTGAAACCGAGGAACAAATAAAAAAAAATAAAAATTAGAAATGAATTTGGACCACCCATTTTTTAATGTACAAAACTTATTTAGAAAGATGATGAATGGTATAAAAACTCTTTCATTTCATGCAATGACATTTAATACGTCAAATACAAGAAGCCGCCATTTTTAAAATGATTGATTACAAATATTGCAACTGAAATTCAAGTGACAACAACTCGTGAATAAATTTAAACTAAAAGCATCCTTAAAGCTAGGCTACGAAAGCTTAAATCCCCGTGGGGCAATTTCTGACGGCTTGTAACAGTTTTTGCCAAAACATTCTATGTAGTTCAAGGTTAAAAAAACGAAATTAAGCGGTAATTATTCAAAATACTCAGAGTCGTGAACTCTGGTTGCTAATAAATGGTATGTTAAGAAGCAATGCGATCAGTAGGGTCTTTAATTTTTATATTATGATCCAACCAACCGAATTGGAAAACATAAAACTGCAAAAATAGGAAATGGGAAAGCTTGGAACGTAATAGAGATAGTAAATAAAATAGGAACTATGAAAGTTAATGAAAAACAAATTTAATTTACTAATGGAGGCGTGTAATGCGAAAATCTGCCGGATGATCTCCGTTTCCCTGGAGAATATACATCAACAGTAGCCGGTAATTAATTAAACTAGATTGCGGGAATGCAAAAAAATAATAATTTAATTTTAGTGTTTTCGTGTTATACGTTGCTGTTTCCGGGAAAGAACCCGATGCACGATGGTAGTCCGTTTAAAAATGAATAATTTTCAAATTTTTTATTGCCTTGTCACAGACATCAAAATGTAGGCGTGCAAGAGAGTAAAGCGATATACTGCCGCTGCGCTATTTTTCGTATGTTTCATTTATTTAAGCTATATTAATTCCTTTCTAAGTTGTTTTCATTAATGTTATTTTTTAAATAGTAAATTTTTACGAAGCAGCAACCCTATAATTAATTTGAAAAGTATTTCAAAACGATCGTGAAGTTTTCAACGAAAAGTAAATAGATATGGTTGAGTTTGACTTTTGAAAGTACTTACTGTAGTTATTTCGACACTATTTAATATGATTAACTTTTCTGAAGGTTATTGAAGAATTATTCAAATATAATAATATTTGATCTGAGTTGGGAAAACTTGAATAAGTTTTTATATTGAGAAAGCTTATATTAAAACTGAGGCACTGTAGGGCATTAAGCATATCTGTCAAACGCTGCAAGTTAAACTATGAAAGAATTCCGTAGTTGTGATGAAAATCCTTAATCAAAATTTATCAATCAGCCAAATTCAATAACAAAATCCACCTTGATGTCGATGGGACAATGG
The DNA here is from genome assembly GCF_030267445.1 of Bombyx mandarina. Classification (NCBI taxonomy): domain Eukaryota; kingdom Metazoa; phylum Arthropoda; class Insecta; order Lepidoptera; family Bombycidae; genus Bombyx; species Bombyx mandarina. The sequence continues at coordinate 1,494,792 of NC_143211.1, forward strand.
GTCACTTTCGTAATTCTAGAATGTTCCTGATTCTGAAGATCAACATTAATGCAAATAAATCGAAAACATAGGGGCGATGTGACGGGAGAGAGGTATAGTGTGGTCAAAATGTTGGCTCTAAAATTATTATCCGGAGAGGAAAACACGAATATAGATTTGTATGGATCCCGCGCTTTGCTTTTAAATATAATCATATAATTTTTTTGACTTATTCGCCTATCCGAACTGGTGTAGCTGGAAAGGGAACATCAGAAATACCAACAACCGAAAAAAAACTAAAATCTTCGGCTTCTCTGTGAAAATGGTAATTAATTTCTCACTGATAGATTATTTTAGGTTAATCTTAAATTATTCTTAGTTGATATTAATGATATAGTATTAGACCATCTCATAAATCGACTATTTAGATTTCGATACGGTTAATTAAATGTGACAGTTAAAAAATAGTCTCTAATGAAATGAAATGGATAAAGATTACTAATATGCTTTAGAGTGATCACTTCGAACAAAATCTTTAAAACCACACACATTCCAGCAACACGGTCGTTTTAAAATTATGTATACTTAGTTTCTTTTTTTATGTTTTCGGCCGCGTATTCATTATCTAACATCAATTATTATTCATTCAGCTTTCTATTATGGGAAAAACACAGATGAAATATGACATGTCCTTCTTCAAAGAAGGTTTGCAAAGAGTCTTCGGTTGTAGACCACTTTACTGCCTTCGTAGCCAGAGTACTATCATGATAGAGGACTATTCTTTAACATCATTTGAGGAAGATCACAATAAAGCGCTCGGGAAACCCCGTAAAGGGAAGTTGTACAAAGCCAGCTGGTATGTAGCCAGCTGGTATCTAGCAAAAAAGGTGTCGGCTTGGTTGTGCCTGTAGCATTTCTAATGTCCATCGCGGCATTACGGTGAACGGTGACCGTTAGTTGAACCGTCAGCAACTATAAACAAAAAAACGGTTCTTCAGGAGCCCTAATCATGTCGTCGACTCCGTCAGCAGTGGCAATCTAATTTTTCCGCTACCTTTTATGTATACCAGGACGCCGGGAGGCCGAGTATCGCTTAAGGTTGTATATTCGCGAATTCTTCAGAGCTATATCCATGGTGGGAGTATCAGGAAACATTGAAATACGTACACTGCAGTGTTGACTTTTGACTATTTTAATTATATAGACGGTGAAATTACTAAAACAATCAAAGATTAAAATAATATTCAGTAATTTAGAGTCAATGGGTTTGTGAATGAACACCTCCACATGAGGAAGCTGTGAACGGTAGAATCACTTGACATTCACCCGCCGCCATGACAAACGCAATTCAATTCGGTGTTACTCGCTCTTAATAAAAAAATCCCACTTAGTGAAAAATAGGGTGATTAATTTTTTTTTTTTATGATCTAAAAATGTCAAGCGCCCATATGTATAAAATCTTTAACTATAACTTCGCGTTAAAACATTCTTAAACACCCATAGTACCTACAGTGTTAGAATTGAAGGGTGGGGCAGCCGTTGTAACTATACTGGGACCTTAGAACATCTCAAGATGAGTGGCGCATTTACGTTGTAGATCTCTATGGGCCCCAGTAACCACTTAACACCAGGTGGGATGTGAGCTTGTCCACCAAACTAAAAAAAAAAAAATTAAATTAAAATTACGAAAATTTGAAAAATAAATAACGCGTTTAGATAAACGATGGAAATGAAAATGAAAATTAATTACCAATATTCAAATATATGTTAATATATAATAAAACAGTAATATTTACTCTATTATAACTAATCAATTATCCAATCAAGCAGCGCACTTGTGGACTGTTTGCATATTAAGTGTATTATATTGTATGCTGATACATACGGGAGTTCTCGCTCATGACGAATTAACACGAATTAACGTAATTTATAATCTGTAATGAAAAAATTAAACGATTTCTAAACGAATTCTCGAAACCAATAGCAAATTGCAAATCACAAACGGCGGTAGTCGATCTATAGAAAAAAAAAAAACAGTTTGCACAACTAGGCGTCCGTTGCCAAATGAGCATAACAAATGTACGGTGCGGTGCCTAATTTGAACAAAACTTATTATTACAATTATAAAATTGATTTAAATTATATAGTTTTTAACGTTGATTAATAGCTATTTAATTTTTTCTATTTGATTATATATGACTGATTTTCTATTTGATTATTACTGGTGGTAGGACTTCTTATGAGTCCGCGCGGGTAGGTACCACCACTCTGCCTATCTGCCGTAAAGTAGTAATGCGTTTCGGTTCGAAGGGTGGGGCAGCCGTTGTAACTATACTTGAGACCTTAGAACTTAGACTTCAGGGTGGGTGGTGCATTTACGTTGTAGATGTCTATGGGCTCCAGTAACCACTTATCACCAGGTGGGCTGTGAGCTAGTCCACTAAACTAAGCAATAAAAAAAATAAAAAAAACATTAGTAGTTAGAAGGTAAGACTACTGCACCTACGATTAATTTTATTTTATTTATTATAGTGTTCGACAGCGACGTCTGAGTTTTGCAATTAAAAAAAAAAACGTGCCTTTGGTTTTCGCGCGAATAATTAGCAACCGCGTTAGAACTTGGCTGTTTTTTTTTTAATATTGAACGGAGTTACTGTGATTGACAAGAAAGCACGCTTTCAGTGATTTCTTATTCAAGTGCTTACCGTTACACCGTCGCTTATTATAGTGACATTAAATTATTTATTATGTAATTGAGAGATATGGAAACGAAAACGCTTCATTCTCATTTCTGTCTGCCAAGAAAAAAAGGATTATAAGCTGTCGCTATTTTCAAACAACTGGTGTGTTTGTGGGCGATTTTAAATCGCCAGAGTGTGTTTGAGCGCTAATGCGTTTACAATTGAAAATTTTACGAAAAAACCTATTTTACATAATAGTCTTCTTTTAATTATTACTATTCATACTTAAATTTAATTTATAGACGAGATAATGCCTACCATGATTGTGTTTGAGATAGTAAAATAAAAAATAAAAAATCTGTAGTAGTTCAGAAAGGATTCACAAAATTGAGGAGTCACACTTATAATTTAAAAAAAAAACCTTAACCGATTTTTTTGGAATAACTTACATATTGCACCACATTCTTCGAGTTAAGTGATATAGTGAAACTGTAAAGGTATACCATACGTACCTTTCCAAATACATTTTAAGTCCTCCATTATCGTTAAGTATAATTAGTGATTGAAATCCTAAAGTCAGTATTGAGCAATGACAAGATGATCTGAAGACAGTTTGCACCACGTACCTGCTTAAAGAATTTCAAAAGTGCTTTTAAGCTTCCCTTTTTCTTCTTTTGTACTATAGTGTGTCACGGCTTTCGGACGATAAGTATTTAGCCTATGACGACAGTTTTCGTTTTTAGATTTGGTGGGATTAGAATGTGCACGAAATATCCTGTAGAAACTTTTCGTTACATTACAGTAAATTTTGTAGATAGGGACTGCACAACAGAATCTATACAAAATATATTCAATTTACTCGGGAATTTTACAAATTCTGACTGCGGAATATGACTTTCTTTTTTTAGGCGACGGAGATAGACTGAATAAGAAAAAAATCGCGCTTAAGAAATGCGTCAAATATTTCCGAAATATATTATGAGAGAATGCTTTTAAAGTACATACATGATATAAATCAAACATTAAATAAATAATAATTAAATTACACATTGAAACATTTTTTTAAAACATTTAATTTTTATTCTATTATACATGAGGAAATGCACATTATAAAATTCAATGTTAGTCTTCGTAATCCAAAAATCGCTTCTTCTCGCCTTGAATTTGATCAAAATCGCTTACGTCATTCGCTGATGCAATTTCAGTTGTATTAATATTTTACAGTAATCTATATTATTACCTTTTTGCCCATTCCAAGTGCAAAGTAATCAGTTACTTTGGCACTATTGGATAACAGGAGCAGAATTCATCCACACACCTGGAACCGCTGTGCTCATATATAGTGCGTTCAAAGATCCTTTCTGCCGCGTTTCGGCTTTGGAATGAGCTCCCCTCTACGGTGTTTCCCGAATGCTATGACATGTCCTTCTTCAAACGAAGCTTGACATTACGACGACATTACTTAGCGTTAGGCAGCTGCTTTGCTATACCCCTGTCATTCCTGAAATCCATGAGCGAGCGTAACCACTCAGCTTCAGGAGGGCCCTACGCTTGTCTGCCTACAATGGCAATAAAAAAAAATACAGAGAACTCTCGAGCATAGGTCTGTAGTTTCTGAGCGTCCTTGAATCGGCGAACCGCTCTTTGCGACTGACCACGTCTTGATTTCGTAACTCAGTCGCCAGAAGAACCCACAGCATAAAACACAACGAGCTTGTCTTTTACTATATTTAAGTTTTTTTTATATATGTACATATGTTTTACTATCACGACTATGTAATGTACAACCGGTTTGTATGAATAAAGCGAGGCTGTAATAAGTTAATTTGAGCATAACTGTTACTATTTAGCCATGGGAACGCTGATGTGTGGAGCGAAGATCGCACAAAGCTTTCTCCACAGCAAGGTCAAGAGTGAAAGTAACCAAAGATGTTGAATGACGTTAAATCACAATTTGTGGTGAACTCTGCGAGGTATTCGTATTGCGTAACCGCATTCGGTTAGCTGTTGGAATGTTATCGGAACATTACAGACCACATGACTTAACTTAATTCATTTCATGAAATTGTTCGTGAATTTTATTATTCATCGGTATTTAATTTTGATCTCGATTATAGGGATGTATTTTTTTTATTGCTTACATTTTCTACTGTGGTAAGGTGTAGTGGAGGCTTGCATGTGCAGCCACCACCGTTAATATTAGAATATTAAAAGGTCTCATTACCGTATTTTGATAATCCGCGATTATTAAAAATTAATCAACTTTTCGATGTGTATATACGTTCGATAAAATTGTGATAGTTAATATTCCTTCAAAAATCTTTGATTACAGACCTATTTTTTTAAGGATTTCTCATCTCATGTATAATATGTATAGTATATAAGAAACGATTGGAAATTTTGAATGGGCAATTTTATTTTCTCGAAATAATCTTATGCCCGACTATCGAGATCCACATGACTATTTACGAAGAAACTGAGCCTCAGATCGTTTAGATGGACATATGCTACAAATTGCCATTCAGTATACTTTCTTTAAATTTAATTAT